>NC_140449.1:3297750-3417750 GCF_963576455.1 Neolamprologus multifasciatus
CAGAAGAGGACAGAGGGGGGGGGAATGTCTCCCCTGCACCCTGGTGACACACCCGCACCCCAAAGCCCTACCTGTGTGGGTGGGTGTGGTGGAGCGTGAAGAGGGAGGCAGACGGGGATGGGGAGGAAAAGAAGGGAGGGGAGGGTGTCCCTCCCTAGGGCCAGCTCCCCCGCTGACCCCAATATGCACCCCCGTCCCCTGGTATCCACCAAGGCAAGGGAGCCCAGGCCCATCCAGACCGGGGCCTACGGCAGCAACACCGCCAAGCCCCACAGGACCCGGGGCAGCCCACTCTACCCCACCGCAGAGGAAACTGTACCCACCCCAACATTCAATCATCTCCCAGACTACACAAGACACAGACACCCAGGTTAAGTTTATTCTCCACCTCTCCTATGTCTCTCCCCCACCTGCAGAGTGGACTCCTGCAAAGATGGAACAACCTCCCTGCCAGTTCAAGAGCCCCCCGGTTAGGCCGATGCACAAGAGGCCCCCTGCGCCAGGGCTGAGCCCCCGTGCACCCACCCGCCCACAACCTCGGCGACACACCGACGAGGACCGAAGCCCCCAAGGCCCAGCCAGAGCCCCAGCACGGAGGCGAAGCACCCCCGAACCCCAAACCCCCACGCCCGCCCCGGATCCACTCAGGGGCAGCCAGGCCACCAGGCCAGTAACCTACGTCCGCCAGCACAGACCATCCTCCAGCCCCGCTGCACGCGGCCACGAGGAGAACAACCTCTGAGAGCGACCAGAGCCACTAACCAGGTTATGAACACAACCCCCGGGTTAAGCCCTCCAGGGATAACGTCTCTAGGGGTCCTCCAGGTGCCCTAAGCCCATCCCAACCTCCACATCAACCACAATAGCCAAGGCGGGACCAAACCACGACCCCCCACCCCCGCTAGGTGATGGAGCCGATCAAAGGAGCCCAGAGGGATTGATCTAATGTGGTGGCAGAGGCTATATCGAGACTAATGTGATCTATTAGATAGTTTCTGTATTGGCTAGAATTAAGATTATTTTTATTTTTCCAGTTCATGAGGACCGTTTTCTTGGCGATGCATAGGGCAATAAAAACCATGTGGACTGTATTAATTTCTGTAGTGACATCATCCAAATTTCCCAACAAGCATACTAAAGGGGAGGTTGGAATTTTACATTTCAGACACTTTGATAAGTCCTCACATATCTCGTGCCAAAACTTCTGCACTGGTGGACAGAACCAAAGAGCGTGGATGTAACTGTCTGGTGTATTGCCTTGACAGTGTGAGCAGTTGTTGGCGGATGTAAAGCCCATCTTAAACATTCGATGACCTGTATAGTGCACTCTATGCAGTATTTTGTATTGTATTAATTGCAGATTGGGATTTTTAATAAATTTAAAGGTTTTTAAGCAAATCTGAGACCAGACGTTTTGGTCTAAGCTGACTGATAAATCTGCTTCCCACTTTGCAATAGGAAGGGATATTGATTCATCTATTTTAGAAAGTGTTCTGTATATTTTAGATAATAGTTTGGGGGATTTAAGAGTAAGAAATTGAACCACACTTGGTGGTGTTTGTAATTCAACTTGACTGAGGTTAAATTTCTTTTTTACTATGGATTTAATTTGTTGATATTCTAAAAATCTTTTCTTGTTGATCCCATATTGTATAACTAGTCTGTCAAATGGAATAAATTCTGTTCCCTCTAATATATGTTCTAAGTATTTAATTCCTTTACAACTCCATTCTGGGAAATTAATCATATTTTTGTTTTGTAATATGTCAGGGTTATTCCAGATAGGTGTACGTTTGCATGGGATTAATGAAGACTCCGTTATTTTTAGAAACTCCCACCATGCTGACAGAGAAAAGCTGATGTTGATGCTTTTAAAGCATTCATGTCTTTTGATGTTTGAGCTAATAAATGGTAGGTCTGAAATCTCTAGATCATTGCATAGTGCCTGTTCAACATCTAGCCAGGGCTCATCTAAGAGGGTACATTTTAACCATTCTGAGATGAACTGGAGCCTGTTGGCTAAGAAGTATTGGTGAAAATTAGGCAGATCTAGTCCTCCTCTATCCTTGGTTCTTTGTAGCGTTTTTAAGCTGATGCGCGGGGGTTTATCTTTCCAAAGGAATTTAGAAATATGTGAATCCAGAGATCTGAACCAATCTTGTGATGGTTTGTTAGGGATCATTAAAAATAAGTAATTTATTTTTGGCAAGATCATCATTTTTATAGTGGCGACCCTTCCCATGAGTGATATGGGTAGAGATTTCCATCTAGTCAGATCGCCTTCTACTTTCTTTAGAAGTGGGATGTGGTTTAATTTAATTAAGTCTGAAAGCTTAGGAGAAACAATAATACCTAAATATTTAATATTTCCAGATTGTAGTGGGGCAGAAGATGAATTGTGGAAGGAGCAGTTAATGGGAAGAACTGTAGATTTTGGCCAGTTAATTGAATAGTCTGAAACTCTTGAAAACCAGTTTATTAGAGTAATTACCTCAGAGAGGTTGATTTGTGAGTTTTGCAGAAAAAGCAACACATCATCTGCATAGAGACTGATTTTATGTTCTACGTTATTACATTTTATGCCCTTAATTGTTGTAGCCTGTCTAAGTGCTGCTGCTAGAGGTTCGATAAAAATTGCAAAAAGTGAAGGGGAGAGTGGGCATCCCTGTCTGGTGCCCCTCAGGAGACAAAAGCTGGAGGATGTCTGGTCATTTGTTCTGATACGAGCTGTTGGGGAATTGTATAATATTCTTATCCAATTTATGAAAGAGTTTCCAAAACCAAATTTGTGTAAAGTTGCAAATAAAAATTTCCAGTTAACTCTGTCAAATGCTTTTTCTGCATCTAGAGATAATATTATGGTTTCAATGTTTTTATTGTATGAGTAGTCTATTAAATTAAGAAATCTACGAGTATTTGTTGAGGAGTGCCGACCTTTTATGAAACCAGTTTGGTCAGGATGAATTAAGAGGGGGGTTATTTTCTCTAATCTCTTTGAGAGAGCTTTGCAGATTATTTTAAGGTCTACATTTATAAGGGATATTGGACGATAACTTGAGGGAAATAAAGGGTCTTTTCCTGGTTTTAGCAGGAGACTAATGTTAGCAGAATTCATATTTGGTGGTAGTCTGCCATTTTTCTTGATTTCCTGCAACATTCCATGGAATACTGGTGCCAAAATTGTCCAGAATTCTTTGTAGAATTCTGCAGGAAAGCCGTCTGGACCTGGAGCTTTATTAATGGGCATACTTATCAGGGCTTCCTGGAGTTCACCTGGCGTCAGTGGCGAATCCAGTGCCATTGCTTGACTGTCTAGTAATTTTGGAAGAGTTACGTTGTCAAGAAACAAATCAATTTCATTTTTAGACGGGTTTATTTGTGGTGAATATAAAGTTTCATAGAAATCCCTAAAAATCTTGTTTATTCTTCCAGGGTCATATATTGTGTTCCCTGATAAATCTTTAGTGGCACATATAGTTGTTTTTTCTTTATTTATTTTTAACTGGTTTGCTAGAAATCGACCTGGTTTGTTACTGTGTTCAAAATTCTGCAAGCGAAGTCTTTGTACAAGGAATTGTGTTTTTCTATTAATAATTTCATTTAATTCTAGTTTTGTTTTGCATATTTTGTTCATTATTTCTTGATCTTGGTGGAACGCGTAGGCTTCTTCTAAGGATTTGATGGTTTTTTCTAATTCCTGAATATTTTTGTTTTCTTCTTTCTTTTTGTGTGATGAGAAAGAAATTATTTTACCTCTCATCACAGCTTTTCCTGCTTCCCATAGAACAGAAGCTGATGTTCCGGGAGTGTCATTAAAGTCTAAATATGAAGTCCATTCCTTTTTAAAATATTTAATAAAGTCTTCATCTTTAAGTAGTGATGTGTTAAATCTCCAGTTTTTACTTGGCGTAGTATTATTCTTGTGTATTAGTGTTAAAGATACAGGAGCATGATCGCTGACAGCTATAGGGTGAATCTCAGTGTCTGAAATGTCACTCAGCAGTGAGCTGCTGACCAAAAAATAATCCAGACGAGAGTAGGAGTGATGAACATGTGAGAAGAAAGTATATTCCTTACTGTTGGGGTGAAGGGAGCGCCATGCATCGCAAAGGCCATAGTCGCTCATATACTGTTTGATTATATTTGTGGATTGCCAATTGCGCTGAGTTCCTGTTGTGTTGAGCCTATCCATTTCTTCATTTAGTCCAAGGTTGAGGTCGCCTCCAAGAATGAGTGTGCAATCAAGGTGTTCAGAGAGTGCACTAAAAAATCCGTGGAAGAATGAGGGTTCATCAACATTTGGACCATATATACTTACAATACATAGTTTTTTGTTCAATATTGATAGTTTAATAATTAGAAATCTACCCTCTGGATCCATAACTGTATCAAGTACTGTAAAATTAACATTTTTATGTATTAAAATTGCTACTCCTCTTTGTCTAGAATTATAACAAGCTGCAAACACATTAGGAAACTCAGGTGTTTTAAGTTCGTTTAAACCTGTAACAGGTCTGTGAGTTTCTTGTAATAAAACAACATCTGCCTGTAGTTTTTTTAAGCTGGTTAAATATCTTTAACCTCTTTCCTCTGGTGCCAGCCCCATTTACATTCCATGTGACAAACCTCAGCATGCCCATAATTGTGTGTGTATGTCTAATGATGTAAGCTGGGTGTTCCGTTTAGACGGGTGGAGAAAATGTGGAAACATCACTTGTTTGTAAATAGAAAGAGAAAAAAGTGTGGTGATAGGCTCCATAAGTCTGACTATGTGTGTGACTATTCACTAATATGAACAAGCGTGGCTTGCGTATGTGTCCTGTAAGTCTGTGCTTGCTGTGAGGCTGTTGTAAATGTGCTGCCGTTGAGCGTGTGTGTTTGCGTGATCGTGGTGCGAATATATGGAGAAATAGAGGGTGTTGTTTGTAGGTGAGTGGGGAAGTAGGTGATCACAGCAGTGAAAGACAAGAGAAAGAAAGAAACCACATAAAGTGTGAGCGACAACAAAAAAAAGAAAAGAAACGGAAACATTCCAATTAAAGTAATGACGGAGGGTGACGGTGTTATATCTGCTATGACATCATACTGATATTACTAGGTTCAACCCATGTTAAAGGAGAAAGTGTGAATGAATAAGAAAAGAGTGTAGCGGGTTCTTATCTGGAGTGCAGTCAATATAACCACGGTGTGGTGCCGGGGTCGCGGTAGAGCTGTCCGTCCACGTAGAGCCGGTCCACGGCGATGACAGCGCGGGAGCCTTTCTGCATGAAGCTACGTCGGACTGGGAACAGGACCTTGCGTCGTTCCAGGATCTCTTTGGGGAACTGGTCGTTCACGCTGAAGTCCGTTCCTTTCAGTTCCCTGCCGCGACTCTTCACCTGTTCCTTCTGTTTAAATTGACCAAATTTGGCCACAATAGGACGTGGTCTCCCGGTCCGCGACCTCACGCCCCCCAAGCGATGCACTCTGTCGAAGGCGATGTTCTTTACGGTGTCCTCCGGCAGCTTCAGGTGGATTTTAATGAAGCTTTTCACCGTTGCCTCCGCGTCCTCTCCGGTAGATTCTGGAATACCAGAAAAAACAAGATTGTCTCTCATGCTACGGGCTTGTAGATCGATAACGGACTCTTTTATTTTTTTATTTTCAGTGTTTAGCTGGGTCACGTTATCGGCGAGAGATTTGACCGACTCCCGTAGCGTGGCATTTTCAGCGGCAAGCGTTTCCACCTGCTGCTGGCTGAATTCCAGGGATTCTCTCAGAGATTTAAATTCCCGGTGTAGAATCTCCACCAGGGACAGCCTCGCATCGAAACTGGACAATCGCTTGTCGATTGACTCCAGGAT
The DNA here is from genome assembly GCF_963576455.1 of Neolamprologus multifasciatus. Taxonomy (NCBI): domain Eukaryota; kingdom Metazoa; phylum Chordata; class Actinopteri; order Cichliformes; family Cichlidae; genus Neolamprologus; species Neolamprologus multifasciatus. The sequence goes on from NC_140449.1 coordinate 3,303,594, forward strand.
ATCTGCGATGTCTTTGCCGGCAGGCGATGTTGTGCCGGGGGAGTCTGCCGGACGACATCTCTTCGATGACGGCGTCTCGGTTTTGGCCGGGGAAGATGCACTCTGGGCCTTCTTCATTACTAAATCTTGGAAGCAGCGTTCGATGTATTCTTGGAGAGCGTCTAAACTCTCCCCGTTGTCCTCCAGGGTGTTAGAGATGATAAGACAGATGTTGTTAGTTATATGACAGTTGGTTAGTTTATTTGGCAGTACTGAAGCTTAAGGAAACTTTGTTAAACTCTACGCTACCATTCGCTTTGTTTTTTCCGCCAAATCTCCGGCGTCTGACGTCACCTACAACATGGGTCGCTTACCTTACCCGTCGCTTCCCGTCACCCGTCGCTTCCCGTCACCTTATCTTTAGTGTTTTTAATGATTATCTCATTGTGTATTCCAATTGTCCATCCTGGTTAGGAAGGTTCCTAAATGATAGAAGTGATCTGGAAGCATCTGCATGGTGGCCATAATAAGGTTAGTTCTGATCTTCAAATAAAGAAATGAGCTTCAGTGCTTCCTTTATCACTGGACCATTCTTTACCATTCTATATAAAATGGGCGGACAAAACACTGTCCCATAATTCATTGCGTCAGATCATTCAATCATTCATAAGAAAACTGATGAAATAAACAAAGTGGCGCAGATCATGTAAATGTTCATTATAACTTCGGATGGGAATTGAGAACCAGTTCCTGTAGAGAACTTCTGGACCTCCTACTGACTATACAACAGGCCAGCTCCAGTTGCACTTGCCCTACAATCAGCTAATTTCCCTGTGTATGTCAGAGGAAAGCAATCGGGGCGTTATCTACAGCATGGATATGGACATCACTTTGAATTTTATTACAGAAGGATGCGAGCATGATGGTGAAGTGGAAACTGCATCCAGGACAGAATAAATGCTTCATGCTGCAAACACAATTTCAGCCCTTTGCAAGCATCTGCACAGACAGCATGCTAACACTAAGCTACAGTGACGTTAAAGCTGAATGAATGCTAACCCCAGCCCAGCAGCCAGAACCTGAACTTCAACAGGTAAGAAACGGACGGGCTGCAGGCTTCGCTTCTACCTGTCCATTTTTCTAAAGTAGACTCACCTGGTGTTTGCTTTTAAGTCTCTTTGTGCTGGTTTTCATCTTTCATCAGTTTTATCAGTTAATGAGAAAGAGCATATGTGTGTCGTCATTAGGGTGGGGTTGTGTTGGTTTGTGGCCTGGAGCCTAGGTGTATACAAATATACTATAATATGGTTATTATACTATATTCTCAGAAATGTTCTGTGTAAAATATGTGATATATTTACTTTTTTTGAGTAACAACCCAACACTGGTCACAACAGAGTGGGAAAAATCTCCAACAGGCACAAACATTTGATCACACAGTATGCAATCAGTTTTCATGAATACAGTGTCTTTGCTATGGTACCGGTCCGTGAGTTGTTTGGTACCGGGCCGCGAGAGTTGAGGCTCAGGTGTGAAATGTATAGTTTTCAGGGTTTTTATCGGTTTTCAGCGTTATTTTGTTATCGTTTTGATCGTTAACTCGGTTTTCCTGGGTCTTTTCACGTGTGTTATGAATAAATCTTCTTTTTTTCAGTACCGGTACTAGTTTTATTTTGTTGTATTTATCCGCGACACCTTAAAGGCTGGTCCATGAAAAATATTGTCGGGCATAAACCGGTCCGTGGCGCAAAAAAGGTTGGAGACCGCTGACTTAGAACACAATAAGGAAACAAATCAATAAGTAATATTGATAACTGAATCAGAATGGCTAAATTCTTATTATTTGCCGTCGCTAATTACAACTGCCTTCTGGGTTTCATGCCACAACATGATGATATATTTTTATATTTTTAATAACAGCTGAACTGCTGTAATAAAAACAACTCTTTTTTGAGTTATTCCTGCATGAAGGACATAGACTTGTATAAGCTCTCTAGAGACTATATTACCTGATCAAAGTGTGTGTACATTATTGTCTTTTGCTGTATTGCAGCGTTTAAAATGATCATAAATACATTTTTACTTCAGGTGAGCTGGGATAAGTGATGGATGGAGGAAATTTTACTGCCGTCACAGAAGTCCTAAACAGGTAGGCAGAAAGGAGTTCTGCTGGATCACAGCAGGTATATAGAAGAGGCCACGGGGCGAATTTGTCAGTTATTTTGATGCTGCAGTTGCAGGCGGATCAGTTAACGGTGCTCCATATACACTGCTAAAAAAAACAAAGGGAACACTTAACACAATGTAACTCCAAGTTGTTGGGATTTAAATATATATTCTTAGTGCTTATTTGCTGATTATATTGTTTTATGTATAAGAGAGGGCCAGCTTTGAGTGTAAACTAGGTCGCAGGTTGACAGGAAACTGCATGCCTTTGTAGAGCATATGAGGTGCAGACAGAAAGTGATACTAAGAGTATTTGATCGAAACTTAAAGTGTGCGCGACGTGTAGAGGAAGTATATCATAATCAGGCTGGCTGCTGCTGCTTCAGACCTGAGCTGTGTGCTCAGTCTCCATTTCCAGAAATGTAAAATAAAGATCATTTTTGAGTTAGACCACTTTGAGCCTCGAGTTTTTCTTCGCCGCCAAAAGAATGCAAAGAACTGAATTTAATAAAGTCAATCACACGTCTGTGAAATCAAACTGTTCACTTAGGAAGCAACACTGATTGACAATCAGTTTCACATGCTGTTGTGCAAATGGACAACAGGTGCAAATTATAAGCAATCAGCAAGACATCCCCAATAAAGGAGCAGTCTGTGTGTTGGTGGTGATTTCACTCTAGTGTAGCATGAGACGGAGTCTACAACCCACACAAGTAGCTCAGGGAGTGCAGCTCTCCAGGATGGCACATCAATGCGAGCTATGGCAAGAACGTTTGCTGTGTCTGTCAGTGTAGAGTCCAGAGCATGGCGGCGCTACCAAGAGAGAGGCCAGTACATCAGGAGATGTGGAGGAGGCCGTAGGAGGGCAACAACCCAGCAGCAGGACTGCTACCTCCTCCTTTGTGCAAGAAGGAACAGGAGGAGCCAGAGTCCTGCAAAATGACCTCCAGCAGGCCACAAATGTGCATGTGTCTGCTCAAACGGTCAGAAACAGACTCCATGAGGGCCCGATGTCCCTCAGAATGTACTACTGCCTGCAACGTCCTCCAGCATGACCGGTTTGGCAGTGTGTCATTAATGGTGTGGGGTGGCATTTCTTTGGGGGGCTGCACAGCCCTCCATGTGCTCGCCAGAGGTATCCTGACTGCCATTGGGTACCGAGATGAAATCATCAGACCCCTTGTGAGATGTCTGCTGGTGTGGGTGGCCCTGGGTTCCCCCTAATGCAAGACAATGCTAGACCTCATGTAGCTGGAGTGTGTCAGCAAGACGAAAGCATTGATGCAGCAGGTGTTCAGAGGAAATGCAGAAGAAAGAATGCCAAGCAGAAGAAAGAATGCCAAGCAGAAGGCGGCGCGAGCGGTGGCTGAAGCAAAAACTCGGGTGTGGGAGGAGTTCAGAGAGGCCATGGAAAAAGACTTTCGGACTGCCTCAAAAAGATTCTGGCAAACCGTCAGGCGACTCAGGAGGGGAAAGCATTTTACCTACACTTTGTATAGTGTGGGTGGCGTGCTGCTGACTTCGACTGAGAAAATTGTCAGGCGGTGGAAGGGATACTTTGAGGACCTCCTCAATCCCACTGGCACGTCTTCCATGGCGGAAGCAAATACTGGGGACGAAGGGGATGACCCGCCAATCTCTAGGGGCGAGGTCACTGAGGCAATTAAACAACTCCTTGGTGGCAGAGCCCCTGGGGTGGACAAGGTTCGCCCTGAGTTCCTGAAGGCTCTGGATGTTGTAGGACTGTCTTGGTTGACACGTCTCTACAATGTTGCGTGGAGATCAGGGGCAGTACCCCAGACCGAGAGTGGTGGTCCCCATCTTTAAGAAAGGGGACCGGAGGGTGTGTTCTAACTACAAGGAAATCACACTCCTCAGCCTCCCTGGGAAAGTCTATGCCAGGTTGCTGGAAAGGAGAGTTAGTCAAACCTCGGATACAGGAGGAACAATGTGGTTTTCGTCCTGGTCGTGGAACACTGGACCAGCTCTTTATCCTCTCGAGGATACTTGAGGGTGCATGGGAGTTTGCCCAACCAGTGTACATGCGTTTTGTGGACTTGAAGAAGGCATTCGCCCGTGTCCCTCGGGGGGTCCTGTGGGGGGTGCTCCGGGAGTATGGGGTGTCTGGCCCATTGCTACAGGCCATTCACTCCTTATACAACTGTTGCAAGAGCTTGGTCAACATAGCCGGCAATAAGTTGGACTCGTTCCTGGTGGGTGATGGGCTCCGCCAGGGCTGCCCTTTGTCACCGATTCTGTTCATAATTTTTATGGACAGGATTTCTAGGCGCAGCCAAGTGGCAGAAGGCATCTCTGCTTTTTGCAGATGATGTGGTTCTGTTGGCTTCTTCAGGTGATGGCCTCAAGCTCGCCTTGGATGTCCCACCGGGAGGAGGCCCCGGGACAGACCCAGGACATGCTGGAGAGATTATATCTCTCGGCTGGCCTGGGAACGCCTTGGTGTTCCCCCCGACAAGCTGGAGGAGGTAGCTGGGGAGAGGGAGGTCTGGGCTTCTCTGCTTGGGCTGCTGCCCCTGCGACCCGGCCCCGGATAAGCGGAAGAAAATGGACGGATGGATTGATGGATGGATGTGTGGATGGATGGACGGTATTCTCTTTTATTGTGAAAAGCTTTGTAAGAGGAAGTAAATGTGGTTGTGAGATTAAAAAAACCCCAAAAACTATGTTTTTCAACTCCACCCACATTATTTCTTTATTACTCATGGATGCTATTTTATTTTTAAATTTGTAATTATTTAAAAAATGTATGTTTCATCATTTCTTTGCTTCAATGAAGTCGACTCTTCTGGTCTCAGATTAGCCAGAATCATCCAAACTTCTTTTCCTAATCTGGTAATATGATGCATGTGATGCTGCTGTCAAAATTCCAATCAGTCCACCATGAACAAAACACGCTGCTCCAAGCAGCCATCTGCTTCAGCAGACAGCAGCAGCATGTCTGACCAAGATTTCTCCTCCATATAAGGCTCATTATTCATTTTCAGAAACTTCCAAAAATGAAACAGTTTTAGAATGATATTGCTTTTGCTGTCCCCATCAATCAGTGCTTATCAAAATAGTTTCTCCCCCTCACACCTCAAATATTGTTTAATCACTGAAACATCACAGAGCTGAAAGATTCGGGCTGCACGGAGCTGAAGATGAAACAGGTTAGTATTTGCATTGTGCTGCTTGGGGTGCAATATGATTTATGGAATATGGCCTGTGCATGGCAGTGATGCAAATGGCTCTTCTCATTTAAAAGCAAACCTCAAAAACAAACAGTATGTGATTGCCACTTACTTCCATTTGTGGGCCTGAAAACAGATTTTCATTGGGAATGGGTTTCTCATTAGCATAGAAATGAATATGATGACAGATAATGAATATATGCCTCCTGATGCTTCACTGCCATCCCAGAATAATCAAGTGGAGAGACACGAGATAAAAAAAGAAAGATTACAATTTCTCCTTTTTCTTTCTCTTTTTTTCATCATGTGTGGATATTAGACTGCTGAAAAAGGAGAGAGGGGGGGTTGTTCTTTTGAAGAGTAGAGCAGTGGTAGACAAAGTCAAGGTCAGCCTTAGATAGAGACACGCTTTGCAACTCTGTAGCCAAACCTAATCTTTGTGCCTTTCTCCCTCTCTCTCTCTCTCACACACACACACACACACACACACACACACACGCGCCTGGCTTTGTGGCCGTGGAATGTGTTGTCACATTTGGTTGCTCAGGGTAAGATAAGCTTATTATTAGTTTACAGCGTGCAGTTAAACTGACAGAAACAGATTTCCAGTTGATTCTGTAAAATCAACAGGCTACAACTATTGTTACTGTTTGAGAGCACATTAATTTAGGACTTTTTACAAAAATAGAAGGATTCCTTTAATGAAAGGAGGAAGCTAAATTGTAAGTCGTTTACCTGGTTCAGAATTAAAGTGCACTGCCAGAGCTCAATGCTTCGTGTTTGTAATAAGGATGCTGATGGGCTTGGTGAAATATCCGAACAAGGCCTTCACATTTTGTTCACTCGCCTAATAAAATGCTATTGTTTTTAATATTTTTAAAAGTCCAGTATTTCCATTCCTGTGTAAATGCTGCAAACTAGGGCATATCATACCGTTCACGGTAATACCGGTATAATGTTGGGCAATGATAAGAAAATAAATATGGCAATAGAATATGGGTAAAACGCGCATGTGCAGTGCCTTTGTTTTCACACGCACATGGTGGAAAAAGCACGGCGGCGACGCAGAATGAGAAGAGCGAAAGTGGATCGTTGAATGAAACGGATGAAGCTGGACTGGTTTGTAAAAATGCTGCAGCTTCAGTGGTGGAACTGGTTTAGCTTTGGTCCGTCAGATACACAACAAAGCACTATTTTTGGTAGCGCATGCTAGCGGGCCGTCGTTATTACCGTGTTGTTTGGAAAATACGGCACTTTGATTTTTCTGAAAATCGACAGTGCAGCTTATGTATGAACTCTGGTTGTGTTTACTGACCTCGAAACAATTTTATGTACACGGCGCTCGAAAATCTGTCAGATGTTTTAGTGCGACTTTGCTAAGCTACGAAGCCGCACCGCTTGATGGATTGTCGGAGCATTACGGCTATCGTAGGCGGAGCCTCGCGGAGTGATACGTACTGTGCTTCAACATAATATTACCATACTGTGTGTGTATGACCTCTTTTTAAGTTTTGTGGATATTATACATGGTTATGCTGAGGATATGTCGACCAGTTTCCACTGGAAATGCCTTTTGGTTAAACTGTCAGCGAGGAATTTGCATTTGCACGGTTAAATTTTTATAAAACATTTTCATGCACATAAAAAACAGCTGCTTGTTTCAGTGAAAATACATTGATGTTTTTTTTTTTTTGCACTAATAAAGTTGAGGAGTTGTAAAGTATTTTGTCTCGTGTCAGTTATATCGTTATCGCAAATTTTGAAATGTATATCATGATAAATATTTTTGGTCAAACATTAACATACCAAACTTCTATCATCAGCAGCAGTTTTTGCAGACACATATTTGACACGTGTCACGTGTTAATCCTTCATCTGATGACAGCGGTCAAGGGTGGAGGCCCTGGCAGTCCGGACAAAAGCTATTTGGCTGGCTTTTGGAAAGTGGAACACCATTATATAAGATAAAGGTCTGTAAATTTCTCTTACATTACTCACATTTCACTGAATGTATGTTTGGTAATTATTTGACTTGAATAGTGTAAGGTAATGGGGAATTTCAGTTTTTGCTTTATAGTTCTGTTTTGTCGCGGTTCTGGGTCAAGTTTGACCCAGCTTTTTCTGTTTCTATTTTGATTTCATAAATATATGATTTGTTTGGGTTTTTGAGTTGTGCTGGTTTGATTTTGTATTAAGGGTTATTCTTGGTTTTGTTCATTTTACATTGGTTGGTGTTCTGGCCATTAGTTTAAGTCACTGTCTTCTCTGTTTTATGTGTCATATTCCTTCTGTCTATCTCTCTGTGTCAAGTTTGCGTTTTTGTGATTTGTTTCTGATTTCCTGTTTTACTTTGAAAGTTCTTGTCTCATGTCAGTGAGAACTTGTCTCCCTCCTGTTGCCCTGATTACTCCCCTGTGTATATAAACCCTGTGTTTTCCTGTGTTTTCCTGTGTTCTCTGTTGCGTCGTACTTTCTCCATGCTGTGTGTTTGTCATGTTCCAGGTTTCCAGCACCTCTGTTCGTGAGTTTTGTCCTGTTTTTGTGAGTCTTATCTTGAGGAGTTTTTCCAGCAATAAAGCTGCATTTTCTGTTTAAGTCCTGTCTCCGACAGTCCTGCACTTCGGGTCCTTTCTCCTGCCTGCCTGCCACACAGCCCACCATGACATGTTTACTGTAATGTTTATCATTAAATGGTATTTTTTTGCCTTATTTTTTTTAACGCACTGTTCCTTTAATACATGGTAATTGTGCACAGGGGGAGCGGTCGGGATCAGCTCTGTGGAGTAATGGCGGCTTTAACTAGCTGTGGAGTCAAACAGTTTTCTTACCGTGTTGGGCAGTGTTCAGGGACTGATTACTGTGAATTCAAGACTGTGGAAATAAATGTTTGTTTTCAACTACATCGGACTTTGTGGATTATTTTCAAATGCACAAGGACACGTGTACGGCCTGACTATCAGATAATGCTTCCACTGTAGTAACCACCTCTAGTGAGGAAGGCCCCCTAGCAAGCCCATGAGTTTGAGAGATACCAGCTAGATATAACTGGGTTCATCTCACTGCATGGCTTGAGCTCTGGGACCAGTCTTCTGGAGAAACGCAGTTCTGGTCTGGAGTTGCCCTCGGGTTATTGCCAGTGGACTAGGCAGTTTCTTACCCATGCCCTATGAATGAGTCCTAACTTGTTTTCCCCTAGGCACTGAAGGACTGTTCAGAGTCCCTGGACATCGTGGAGTCCCTGGGTGGGGTGCTTCAAGGTGTTCCATTGGGTGACTCTGTCATCCTACTGGGAGACTTAAACACTAACCTGGGCAATGACACTGAGATCTGGAGGGGCTGGAATGCTGGACCAGCTCTTTATCATCTTGAAAGAAATTTGAGGGTGAATGAAAGTTTCCCCATCCAGTCTGCAGAGTATGGGGTATCCAGCCCATTGACCTATAAAGAATGTAAGCATAAAAAAGTCACATAACTAAATGGATGCGAGTCAATTTATAATTTTTATGGAATGTCTTTTTGTTTGTTTTGTATGTTTGTCTGGATTTTGGATTTCTCTCTCTCTCTCTCTCTCTCTCTCTCTAGATATATATATATATATATCTATATATATCTATATATATCTATCTATCTATATATATATATATATATATATATAGATATCTATATCTTTATATATATATATATAGATATATATATAGATATAGATATAGATATCAATCACATGCTTTCAACCGTTCGCCGTCAATACTGGATCCCTCATGCTAATTCAGCAGCTAGAAAAATAATCAAAGACTGTATAGTGTGTCAAAGACAACGGCAAAAGCCAGGTGAGCAGAAAATGTCTGATCTTCCTATTGACAGAATCTCAGCTGATCTTCCACCATTTACTTATGTTGGTGTTGATTATTTTGGACCAATAGAAGTAAAGAGAGGCAGGAGTCTGGTTAAGAGGTATGGAGTTCTTTTCACATGCCTAACCTGTCGTGCGGTTCACCTTGAGGTGGCACATTCTCTTGATACAGGTTCCTGCATTAATGCCATCAGGAGATTCATCTGCCGCAGAGGACAAGTCAAGGAAATCCGGTCAGACAATGGAACCAACTTTGTCAGCTCAAATCGTGAGTTAAAACAAGCTATGTTAGAGCTAAACTAAAGTAAAATCCAAAAAGGTTTAGCACAGGATGGCATAAAGTGGACCTTTAACCCGCCTTATGGGGCCCATCATGGTGGAGTATGGGAGCGCTTGGTGCAAGAAATAAAGAGAATATTATGCTCTATCACAAACCAGCAAGTACTAGATGATGACACCTTACATACAGTTTTGTGTGAAGTGGAGGCTATGCTGAATGACCGCCCAATCACACCTTCTTCTGATGATCCCAATGATGTAGAAGCTCTTACTCCAAATCACTTGCTCCAGTTAAAAGGCAAACCTGTGCTGCCACCAGGTTTATTCAAAAAAGAGGACCTGTACCTGCGAAGACGATGGAAACAAGCCCAGTATATTGTGGATCTGTTCTGGAAAAGGTGGGTGAAAGAATACCTTCCTATGTTGCAGGAACAGCAGAAATGGAACAAGATTAGTAGGAACTTTTGCATTGGTGATGTTGTGCTTATTGTTGATGGAGCTGCACCAAGAAATTCTTGGCCCGTTGGCCGCATCACTGAAACCATGGCCGATGCACACGGAGTAGTTCGCCGTGTTCGAGTTAAGACACAAACAAATGAGCTGGAGAGGCCAATCAACAAAATATGTCTCCTGGTGGAGGCCATCTAGAGGAAACAATGAATGTTTGCCTCCAACTGAGCCAAGTTCTGGAACCTCTGGCTCTACATTCACACTGACACGCGCTTTGCTCTACACTCCATTATGCAACATACCTTTTATCAGTACACACAAAGCAAACACATGAACAACAAAGACTTGAAATTATAGAACATTGACCTTTCCTTTTGTTTGTTTTTTAAGAAGATGTATATGAACTACTGAAAAAAATTAATGGTATTGCTCTTTGTGATGGCCACGCAGACAGATATAATTCATGTTACACAGGAATTAGGGGCCGGAATGTTGTGGCCATTTTTGTTGAATGTTTATAAAAGGCAATTTGTATTCATTTTTGTTTTTTCTTTAAAGTTGTAAGAATATGCTGACCTAGTTTTGTTTTGTAAATTTGTAATTCATTTTATTGGAAAAGGTTTTGGAAAGTGATTGGTTTATTGGATTATGGACCCTCCCATTAATCAGGGGATTAAGAGCACCCTGGAGGGGTGTGGTAAAGATGCCAAATGTCTGATGGGAAGACGGGAGGGTTAGAAAATGATTTTTTGAACACTTTTGAAGTTGTTAAAGCAAATTGAGTTAACTTTTGTTTAATTTTAAGTTGTAAGAAGTTATTTGGTTGATTTTTGTTTATAATTTTCCACGAAATAAACGACATATGATTTTTAAACAATGGAGTCAGAAGTGCGTTCTAAAACAAACCCACCCACGGCCTTTTCTTGGACTTTTTAGGTGTTTGGAACATAAAAGGCAGTGACACATGCTGTGGAAGAGAGACAGAGATTAATAATAGATATGATTCAGTGCAGAGAGGTCTGTTAACACGTAGTGAGTGAGAAAAGTGACTGAAGAAGAAATACTATTAAGTACTTAGTAGTTAATATAACACCCATGTTCTTGTATGCATGCCTGACAACATTGGGTCATGCTCCTGATGAGACGACAGCTGGTCTCTTGAGGGGATCTCCCTCCAGATCTGGGGCAAGACATCACTAAGCACCTGTACAGTCAGAGCTGCAAACTGGTGGCATCAGATAAACTGAAACATAATGTCCCAGATGTGTTCTTTTGGATTTAGGTCAAGTAAAAGTGGGGGCTAGTCCAGTTCAAGTCCTTCATCCTTCAGGAACTGCACTGACTTTTGTCAGTGGATCCAAAGATTTCATCCTAATACCTAATAGTCAGGATGCCATTGTCTAGCCTGTCACTGTGTTCCTCAATGGATATGTCTCTCCAGACCATCAGTGCAAAACCGACCATGCTGAACATTGTTACATGCAGCATAATGTTCTCTGCTGCTTCTTCAGACCTTTTCACATGTGTCACATGTGTACTGGGGGAATTTGCTCTCATGTGATTTTCACATGCAGCTGGTGGTGTTTCTGCCACTTCTGTTATTCTATGGCAAATGCTACCCAGGATCCACAATGCTGGGCAGTGAGAACCTCAGGCCACCTTCATGAAGTCTATTTCTGATTGTTTGGTCAGAGACATTCATACTAGTGGCCTGGTGGAGGTCATTGTGGTGGAGGTGTGGTCCCTGGCTCAGCTCATTACCGAGGAAGGCCAGCAGCGGCCTCCATTCCAGGTTATTTTTCATCAGGATAATGCAAAAGTGCAGCTGCTTCTGGGCCTTCTTGACCAGGGCATTGGTATTGTGGGTCCAGGTGAGATCGGAGATGTGGGTTACCAGAAACCTTACGGGGGAGACAGATTCCACCCGTTATCTTCTGAGCACCAACAGGACAAGTTCTCTACCTCCACCCTGTAAGCTGTCTCACCGCCACTAGAGATAAGCCCAACCACAGTGGTCTCCTTGGGATACTTGGCGATGACGTTGGTTGGTTGGGTTGAAGTTGTTGTATTCAGTGCATACAGTGCTAAGCTGAGAATGTAGTCCTGTGGGGATCCGGAGCTGAGTGATAGTGGGGAGGGGGGTGCGGGAGGTGCTGAGTCGGACTGATAGAGGTTGGTTTGTGAGGAAATCTTTGATCCAGTAGCAGGTGGTAGGGGGTATCTGACGGCACTCTAGTTTAGTGGTATTATGGTGTTGAACGCTGGGGTGTAGTCCACATGATGGCTCAGCACTCTGTGAACGGTGATAGTGATGCCGTCCTCTGTCAAACGAGGAGGGTAGACAGTCTCTGAGACACTATCCGCTCAAACACTTCATGACTACAGATGTGAAAGCTATTGAACTGTAGTCATTTAAGCTGTCTATACAAGTCTTTTGGGGGATGGGAATGATACTGGAGGCCTTCAGACAGATGGGAATGGTGCCATAAGTGAGAGAGAGGTTGAACAGCCTGGTGAGGATCCCTGCCAGTTGGCAGGCTTTAGCCACAGACCCCGGGACGCCGTCTGGATCGGCAGCTCTCCTGGAGTTCACTGCTCTCCGTCTCCTCCTGACTTCTGTGATTAGCTGTGTCAATCACTGGCGACCTGTCCAGGTTGTACCCTACCTGTCGACCCATGGTAGTTAGGCTTCAGCCCCGCCATGACCCTGATATAGATAAACGGAAGAGAATGGATGGATGGGTCATGTTTACCAAAGTGTAGCGCCCTGTCTTCTTTTAACAACAGCCGGTAAACATCCAGGAAATGAGGAGACTAGTTGCTACACGTAATCACACAAGATTGGGAAAATATTCCTCTCTTAAGGACTCTAGCTGCTAAATAATCCTGGATCTTCTTTGTTGCAGTTTTTTCTTTCATGACATGCCAAATGTTTTCAGTTTGCTACAGTCAATGCTTTCATATAGATCTTTTGATTTATTCATCAAAAATAACGATAAAAATGCAAATATTTCATCATGAACTCTAATCCTATTAGCAGAATTACATGAATATAAAAATAAATTAACTAATAAATTGTGGTGTGATTTAACTGCAGTGAATTCACTCTAATGACTCAACAATTATTTAGGTGTTGAAATATATATTAATGCAGAACAACTTAGCACACCTGTCACACATGGTGTGTGATATAGTTACGAGAGCCTTTAGATTTGCACAGCAACAACTGTTTATCAGATACCAGTTCAGACTAATGAGCTACTTATCAAAGAGAGCCTGTTACATTCTCCTCACCCGTCCACTCCACAGTCTGTTCAGAGAACCTGAAATATTATTTGGATGAACTATTAGTCAGGTTTCAGAGCTCATCACAGCACAGAAACAGCTTTAGTGAAGGTTACAAATGATCTTCTTATGGCCTCTGACAGTGGACTCATCTCTGTGCTTGTCCTTCTTGACCTTAGTGCAGCATTCGATACTGTTGACCATAATATCCTATTAGAGCGATTAGAACATGCTGTAGGTATTACAGGTATTGCACTGCAGTGGTTTGTATCATATCTATCTAATAGACTCCAATTTGTGCATGTAAATGGAGAGTCCTCTTCACACACTGAGGTTAATTATGGAGTTCCACAGGGTTCAGTGCTAGGACCAATTCTGTTTACATTATACATGCTTCCCCTAGGCAGCATCATTAGAAGACATACAGTGGGGCAAAAAAGTATTTAGTCAGCCACCGATTGTGCAAGTTCCCCCACTTAAAATGATGACAGAGGTCAGTAATTTGCACCAGAGGTACACTTCAACTGTGAGAGACAGAATGTGAAAAAAAAATCCATGAATTCACATGGTAGGATTTGTAAAGAATTTATTCGTAAATCAGGGTGGAAAATAAGTATTTGGTCACCTCAAACAAGGAAAATCCCTGGCTCTCACAGACCTGTAACGTCTTCTGTAAGAAGCTTTTCTGTCCCCCACTCGTTACCTGTATGAATGGCACCTGTTTGACCTCATCATCTGTATAAAAGACACCTGTCCACAGCCTCAACCAGTCAGACTCCAAACTCCGCCATGGCCAAGACCAAAGAGCTTTCGAAGGACACCAGGAAAAGAATTGTAGACCTGCACCAGACTGGGAAGAGTGAATCTACAATAGGCAAGCAGCTTGGTGTGAAAAAATCAACTGTGGGAGCAATCATCAGAAAATGGAAGACATACAAGACCACTGATAATCTCCCTCGATCTGGGGCTCCACGCAAGATCTCATCCCGTGGGGTCAAAATGATCATGAGAACGGTGAGCAAAGATCCCAGAACCACACGGGGGGACCTGGTGAATGACCTGCAGAGAGCTGGGACCAAAGTAACAAAGGTCACCATCAGTAACACACTACAACGGCAGGGAATCAAATCCCGCAGTGCCAGACGTGTTCCGCTGCTGAAGCCAGTGCATGTCCAGGCCCGTCTGAAGTTTGCCAGAGAGCACATGGATGATACAGCAGAGGATTGGGAGAATGTCATGTGGTCAGATGAAACCAAAGTAGAACTTTTTGGTATAAACTCAACTCGTCGTGTTTGGAGGAACAAGAATACTGAGTTGCATCCCAAGAACACCATACCTACTGTGAAGCATGGGGGTGGAAACATCATGCTATGGGGCTGTTTTTCTGCCAAGGGGACAGGACGACTGATCCGTGTTAAGGACAGAATGAATGGGGCCAAGTATCGTGAGATTTTGAGCCAAAACCTCCTTCCATCAGTGAGAACTTTGAAGATGAAACGAGGCTGGGTCTTCCAACATGACAATGATCCAAAACACACCGCCCGGGCAACAAAGGAGTGGCTCCGTAAGAAGCATTTGAAAGTCCTGGAGTGGCCTAGCCAGTCTCCAGACCTCAACCCCATAGAAAATCTGTGGCGGGAGTTGAAAGTCCGTGTTGCTCGGCGACAGCCCCAAAACATCACTGCTCTTGAGATCTGCATGGAGGAATGGGCCAAAATACCAGCTACTGTGTGTGCAAACCTGGTAAAGACCTATAGTAAACGTTTGACCTCTGTTATTGTCAACAAAGGTTATGTTACAAAGTATTGAGTTGTATTTTTGTTATTGACCAAATACTTATTTTCCACCCTGATTTACGAATAAATTCTTTACAAATCCTACCATGTGAATTCATGGATTTTTTTTTCACATTCTGTCTCTCACAGTTGAAGTGTACCTCTGGTGCAAATTACTGACCTCTGTCATCATTTTAAGTGGGGGAACTTGCACAATCGGTGGCTGACTAAATACTTTTTTGCCCCACTGTAGCATACATTTACACTGCTATGCAGATGACACCCAGCTCTATCTGTCCATGAAGCCAGATAACACACACCAATTAGTTAAACTGCAGGAATGTCTTAAAGACATAAAGACTTGGATGGCCGCTAACTTTCTGCTTCTTAACTCAGATAAAACTGAGGTCATTGTACTCGGCGCTGAAAAGCTTAGAAATATGGTATCTAACCAGATTCTTACTCTGGATGGCATTACCTTGGCCTCCAGTAACACTGTGAGGAACCTTGGAGTCATTTTTGACCAGGATATGTCCTTCAACGCACATATTAAACAAATATGTAAGACTGCGTTCTTCCATTTGCGCAACATCTCTAAAATTAGAAATATCCTGTCTCAGAGTGACGCTGAAAAACTAGTTCATGCATTTATTATTTCCAGGCTGGACTACTGCAATTCATTATTATCAGGATGTCCAAAAAACTCACTGAAAAGCCTTCAGTTAATCCAAAATGCTGCAGCAAGAGTACTGACAGGGACTAGAAAGAGAGAGCATATTTCTCCTGTTTTGGCTTCCCTTCATTGGCTTCCTGTTAAATCCAGAATTGAATTCAAAATCCTGCTCCTCACATACAAGGTCTTAAATAATCAGGCCCCATCTTATCTTAATGACCTTGTAGTACCATATCACCCTATTAGAGCACTTCGCTCCCGCTCTGCAGGCCTACTTGTTGTTCCTAGAGTATTTAAAAGTAGAATGGGAGGCAGAGCCTTCAGTTTTCAGGCCCCTCTTCTGTGGAACCAGCTTCCAGTTTGGATTCAGGAGACAGACACTATCTCTACTTTTAAGATTAGGCTTAAAACTTTCCTTTTTGCTAAAGCATATAGTTAGGGCTGGACCAGGTGACCCTGAATCCTCCCTTAGTTATGCTGCAATAGACGTAGGCTGCCGGGGGATTCCCATGATGCATTGAGTTTTTCCTTTCCAGTCACCTTTCTCACTCACTATGTGTTAATAGACCTCTCTGTATTGAATCATACCTGTTATTAATCTCTGTCTCTCTTCCACAGCATGTCTTTTATCCTGTCTTCCTTCTCTCACCCCAACCGGTCGCAGCAGATGGCCGCCCCTCCCTGAGCCTGGTTCTGCCGGAGGTTTCTTCCTGTTAAAAGGGAGTTTTTCCTTCCCACTGTCGCCAAAGTGCTTGCTCATAGGGGGTCATATGATTGTTGGGCTTTTCTCTGTATCTATGAAGCGCCTTGAGGCGACTTTTGTTGTGATTTGGCGCTATATAAATAAAATTGAATTGAATTGAATTGAATTACAGTGGAGAGAGTGGAGCTCTGCAGCCAGATGTGTACAGCTTTTCACTGAGTGAAGCACACTCACTGGCAGCAACATAAACACATTTTATATTAAATTTGATCAAAATAAGTTTATTCAATAGACTTGAACTGATGCGTGCTTCTCAGTATGAGTTGAAACTATGTACAACAGATTAACAGGACAGCAGTGCGGAGGCTCCAGAACCTTAGAATCCTCTGGTTTAAAGTATTTCTCCCACATTAAAGTAATCCAGTATTTCCACTGCTGCACAACAAATAATAACTGTTAATGATTAATTCAGCAAACTTTATTTTTCAAATTGGAAACAAATACAGTTTAATACAGTCACAGTAGTAATATACCTGCACTTTTTTTATGTATGTATGTTTTAAGCTTGCGATTGTTTTAAATTATATAATAACAGAGTTTTTCTTTGATTTGTTCCAGGGTTAACAAACTGAGCAGGAAAACATTCAGACACCGCGACCACAGAGCCCATCCTTACAAAAGGTATGTATACAACGGGGTGTATAATTGTGTATTTAAAAAAACAGCAAATGGGTTTAAACAATTCCAAATGTTCTAAAACCGACCGTTTTACACATACAGAGCCACGCCAGAGAACCTTATGTGCGGAGAACCAGGGCCGTCAGGAATAACGCACACTACAAGGTATATATATAAATTAGATAAAAAGAGATAGAGAGGGAGACACGCTTATTCTGTTTGAAATGGGTACATGTATAAATGTTTTAACACATATCTATCTTCACAGACTGCAGCACAGTACCCCTCCACATAATGATCAGGACACCGTACTCCAGACGTTTTTGGAATGTTTAAACAGTATCGACCTCCCAGAACAACAAAAACCTGGAACTTTGTGCAACAGTGGAGAATCAGAAGCGATCTTCATCAGCGGTCCTGCAACACCCCCGAGTGAGTGCTTGCCTCGTGATTTCTCTGATGTTTTTGAATACAGTATATCAGATTTCGATCTTGTTCATATACCCACCCCACCAGAATGTGTCAGAAATAGCATTGATTCACACGTAGATTTTGAAGACGACGGTATAACAGACTCTCAAATATCAGCGGCGTATGATGCTTACATGAAGGTTTCAGACGCTCAACCTGTTGAACAGAGTCATATAGCTTCATTAGTTGATAAATTATGTTTGATTGAAGCTAGACTCAATCAATACCACCAAGAAGCACAGATACAAAACCAACAGTTTATCAAATTCATAAAAAAAGTGTGTAGTACATTAGACATCATCTGCAGCAAAATTTCAAGTCCCTGACTTTTAAAATCCAGACCATGGACCCTCCAAATAAATTATTTAAGCATAATAACGGAACCTCCACTCCTGTTAGATGTTTTGACTTAGAGGCTTTTATGCAGTGGGCTGAAGAAACAGATAACAAATTAGACAATATTATAGCTAGACTTAATAGTGTGCCTGCATCAGCCTCATCTGATACACATCCTCGTCAGACTGTTCCTACGCCTGCTATTGCTGATGGGTCTATTGTTGTTGTTAATAATAGTGGTAGTACATCAGGTGATGCTCGGACCACTGTTGTTACTGATGCTAACCGTATTGCTGCTGCTGCTGGTGTTATTGAGTCTGTTACCGCTTCTACTAGTACTACAGACGCACATGCGTGTCCGGGCACCGCTGCAACACCACACACCCCCTCAGTCATTGTAAATTTCTCACAAAGTGATACTATCGTGATTGACCCCGTTGTGCAATCTGGATCTGGCAGGCGCTCCCAGCCACACATTAGAGAGATACCTAATTTTAATGCTCGCGAATTGCGTGAGCGCCTTGATTTTAGGGGTATAAGTCTTGATCATCCAGAACAAGTACCTGCGCGAGTGCGCGAGTGCTTAGCCAATGTGGTAGACCGAGCTGTGGCTGGATCTCAACAGGGCAGTGTTCTAAACGTGGTCCTGCGTGGCCCCTCGCTGGCTTCAGATGTTCAGGCTGTTTTAAACGCTGATGATCGGTATGATCCGGAGCTGTTTCTCGATCGAATTGCACAAGTTATGCAGAGTAATGATGAATCTATCGGTGATGATGAATTAGAGCTTATTGTCACGGTAGCTCAGAACAGTAGTGGTGGGGCTCGCTTAAGACTGGCACAAATCCCTTATGATGAGATTCTCTCAAAGAAAGGCAGACATTTATACACACCAAACAACACACACAACAATTTGTGCTTCTCCCTATGTATAGCACATTCATTAAACTCATCAGCCTCTGAGCTAGAAAAACTCGCTACAGCTAAACGGATGCATGCTGAAGTAGGTCTATGCGACAAGCAGCAAGTATCATTCACAGATGTCAGTAAATTTGAGAAGCACTTCAACATTAAGATTGTAATCTATTACCACACAGAAGGGCGTAAACGCCTGGAATGTTTTTTCACACATGAAGAGCCAAACACAAACACGCTGATGATGTATCTCCATAATCAACATTACCACATGATTTTAAACCCAACCGCTTTTCTTGGTGCATCCTATGTGTGTAATTTCTGTTACAGTACATATAATTCACCATTACATCATACCTGTAAACATAGATGTAACACATGTTATACACTCTGTCAACACCACAGGGGTCCCACAGTGAAATGCAGCGACTGTAACCGCATCTGCAAATCACAACACTGTTACCAGCAACACAAATTACCAGAATTAAAACACAACATGATCCCCTGTGATAATATGAAACATTGCATGCACTGTGGCACCACATATAAAGAATCCAAGAAATCGCCACACAGATGTGCCCAGCCTAGATGCGAGCACTGCCGCGAGCCTAAATTAACCGGAGACTCCGACCATCAGTGTTTCATACAGCCTGTTGAAAAACAGAAGCCTACCGATAAATACATTTTATATGATTTCGAGACTAGGTACCACAACGGTAAACACGAGGCTAACTTTGTGTGTGCGTCTGATCTGAAGGGCAATAAGTTCACATTTAACACATTAAAGTGTGTGGAGGCGTTTGTGCAACATTACAGACGCCCAAGGTTTCGTGGGTACACTTTCATAGCACATAATGCATCTGGCTTTGACAACTACATACTCCTCGAGTACTTTGTCAGACAGTGCATAACACCTAGTGTCATAATGAGCGGCAGCCGTGTGATTTTGATGTATGACAGGGACTATGACCAGCGATGGATTGATTCGTTCAGCTTTTTGCCCATGGGCCTTGCCAAAATACCCTCTGCTTTAGGTTTTCAAGACCTGCAGAAGGGCCATTTCCCACACAGGTTTAATACGAGGGATAATGAGCATTATGTGGGCCCGTACCCAGACCCCTCCTTCTACGGCTATGAGTACATGTCTGAAAGCGATAAGGTGCGATTCATGGAATGGTACCAGGTTGCCTCACAGAATCCCTTTGATTTTCAGGCTGAACTCAGGCGTTACTGTGTTAACAATGTTGATGTCCTGCGTAAAGCATGCAGCATTTATCGTGACACGTTCAAGGAGATGTTACAAGTGTTACAAGATTCTGACATAGATGTGTATGAGAAGGCTAAAAAATACAGCGATATTCTCCAAAGATACCTTACCCTTGTGAGACAAGGTGCCCGTGAAAAGAATGTATTGTCTTTATCATTACCTGAACAATTTAACAGGGATGTGCAACCCCAGTCGACGGACACATCGCCTGTTCATGGTGATGCAGGGGTGAGGGATCTTGTTGCGGAGAATGTTTTAACACACATACCTAAAAGGTGTAGGAGGAATGCAGAACTTATTCTATCAGCGGTGAGCCGTTCGCCACACTTGATCTCTTACAACGACAAAGGCGAAATTGTTGTTGATAAACACACCATCCCTGGTTCACACATTTATGATCTAATTAAAGGCGTCACAACCACACACACACACCCTCTGAGGGTTTGAGACCTATCGGCTGGACAGAGTTTTTAAAAGCTGTCTCAGATTTAAACGTACCGTTATCAGCCATATCTAACACAGGCATACGTAAGACCGTCGCCATGTATAAAACCGATCACACACTGTCTGAAGACCCTGGTTTTTTAAAACACACACCAAAAAAGATCACCCCTGGTGGACCGCTGCGACATAGTACACTAAAAAAAATAAAGAATAAAAAAAACAAATTAAAGGGGGGTCCTGTAGAGTGGTTGGATTTTTGAATTCAGGTTTTTTCTTATTGCACCTGAAATTGTTTTTCTGCTAAAAATATTTGCTGTTTGGTGTTTTTTCTACTGTAATGTTTTTTTTCACTTATTGCTGCTAAATTGTTTTGTTTTGTTTTATTTTATTACTGTTAAATATATTATGTCTTTATTACTGTTAAATATATGTTTTTCTTTTTTATTACGGGTTAATGTTTGATTTCTTTTATTTATGTTTAAACAATGTATGTTGTAAATCTATATATTTATATACGAGATTTGATAATAAATACCATTGACTCGATTATCATGCTCTCATGTTGTTTTTATTATTCTCATTAGTACATGTCAGTATCCGCATTGCACACACACGTAATCACTGCATACAGCAACAGGTTGTATGTTGTTGACAAATCGACACACCATAGCATCATTACAAATTAAATCAGACCCATACATGTTAAGCACACGCTCATAAGATACACCATTTTGCACATGATATAAAAAAAATACACAATGTTGACCGCATGTGATGGAGAAGTCGTTCTGCACTTGTTTTCCTGAATATAAAACAGTGGAACAGTTTTTTAGAAGAAACATCTTTATTGCTGGGGGAAAACTGTCTAACGAGTGACCAAAACTATCAAAAAAATAACCGCGTCTGTCTCTCGAAATATAAACAGCAAGCCAATGTTCCCCGGGCATCGTAGAAGGGTGGGTGTTTACAATACTCATAGCAGGGAGTCTTTGAAGCCGTTCAGTGGTTAGCTGATCATAGGCTAACACGCCTAGGAAATGTGTGTTTTTATTGATAATGCTGCCGATCACGGCTGATAGTTCTATAGTGTTCATGACCGTTTTTGTCTCAATAGTAGTCCAAGAGCACCTGTCTCATGTTAGATATTTCAATGACTGAATCAAATACCGAATAACACAAGAGGTTCACTGTACGGGGTAGTGGATTTCTGAAACGGGTTTCCAATCTCACGTTCCCAGTTTTAATTAACGACACATTCCCTGAATGTCCTTCGTCAGCTTCCAGATTGAAACAGAATAAAGTGTAGCCGTTACCAAAGTCCGCACGCGTAATAGCTAAGGATCTGTCCTTTAAATGTCTTCCTGTGGTTTGTATCAGCTGGTAAAATTCTCTGGTATAGTGTTTTCTCTGGAAATTGGGCTGGAATGGTTTAGCAGGATAAGCCTGACTATCAGCATATAAAGACATAAATTCTATATCGCAGTTTTCAAAATGAAATGGATTACGCTGGTAGGAGCCAGTGTATGCTTCATTGTCTATAAATGCAATGATCACAAATTTAGGTATCCTACCCATAAATAAATTGTCATTTGTTGATATTCTAGCCCCTGCAGGTATGGAGAAGGTCTTTAAAGACACTCTGTCTACCGTGTATTTTGCGTTTGCATGGTGCAATGCCTTGCTGTGTGCAAGTCTGACGGTCGGTGATACACTAACTTTCTTGACAAAGAGACTGGCTGAGACAATTTTAACTCTGTATGCATTGGCATCCGCTGTCATGAGAGCAAATTCGTCTTTAGAGCGCACAAATTTCAGTGACAGGTCGATTCCATTAAGTAACAGTTTTTCTTGAAAAAACAGGTCTGCATGTACAGGTGCTATCAATTCAACAATACTGCTATTTGCTGTGTAGCCACCTCTGGTCACCAGGCCCTGGTTCTCTCCTTCTATAGATGTGTCATTCATGTGTGATGATGTATCCTTACAGAATAACCCGGTGCTGAACTGTGTGTCTAAAGTGTCCTTATTATAATTGATAAGACATTCTATCACACCTCTGTATGGATATGTGTTGGATGATTGACTAATGAGCCGGTCTCCCAAATTAACATCAACTTGACTAAATATGCTGCATCCAGGATAATTAATAAATCCTACATTAGCGTCCCTAGCCATGTTTGAGCCATCAGCGTTTGTGATTCTCACACGTGTGTAGATATATGAGTCATTTAGATCCAGGTAATCTTCACCGGACGATGAGATGTAAAACTCGATCGGCCCTCCATCAGTGATTGCAGATACAGGTGGGATTTCGATAAATGTACTTTTCTCAATGCTAGTCTGTGTGTAGGGAACAGTAAACAGGTCCAGCTCTGTTTTTACACATTCTCCAGAATGACTGTGTAACAGTGCCATTTAGAATATGTCAAACTCTGCAGTTTTAGAACGACTGGTTCTGGGTCTTTTCACTCTGCGTGGCGGTGTCCGTTTGCTAGCTCTCCTGCTAGGTTTTGTGGTTTTACGCTTTTTAGACAACGGTTGCCCTGGGGGTGGGGTCTTAGATGGTCTGGGCGTATACACATACAATCCGCTACCGTCCTGCTTAGTGGTTGAGGGTCTGGTTATGTTGGTTATGACATCAGACACTATGCCCGATGCGGCTGTTTTTAGGTGTGGTTTGACTATGCTAACTCCTTTTTTAAACAGTGGTACAGCAAATCTAAACAAGCTGCGGAACAACCCACCCAGCCCTGACCCATATTGCGTACTGGTCCCAACATACCCTCCGAGCTCTCCACCAGCCTGTGATAAGTAGTATTTTACATATTTTGAGTCATCAGTGTTGTAGACGGCCATCCTTTTTTTTTTTCAAAAATGCTGGGTTATCGGTCGGAAGTGTAACTTGACAAACACCTTGCCGTATAAAAAGGGTATGTGTTGATTTCGATCGTCTTTCAAATCAATTTCTATGTCGTCGATCAATGTCTTTGACACAGGTGTGTAGTGTGGGCTGTCAAATTGTAGAATAGGCAAGCGGCGGTCATCGTCCGTGATATTTATAGCTCTTAATAGCCTCGCGTGGGCGTCACCCACAAGCTGGTAATCAACGATATCTGCATAAATAAAGATGTTATATTTTCCCCCGTATATGTCTGCGGGGTGCGGGGCATATGTGTTTTTATAATGAAGTACAAACGGCTCTCCTGTTTCGAATCCTAGGATTTCCGCCAGTCTCCCTCTAAATGTGAGAATAGTGCCCCTAGGTCCCATAACACAGGCATGGTTAGTAACTGTGTTGTATTGCATTTTAAGGTCTGCAGTGGTTTGGTACTGCTGACATTTAAAATTAAATTCTTTTATTATCTGTTCCACAGATGCATAATGACCCACAGACAGTTCGATCATGGTTACGGCGATGGTTCCATCTTTGACTGGGTCATGAATTTCCACTTGCGAATCTGATTGTGGAAAAGACATCCATATGCGTGGGTACTGTATCTCTATAACAGCGACCTCATACGGCTGATCCAAAACGATAGGTTTTGCTAGCTTTGTTCTAAAATTAGATATCTTATTACCCGGGTAAACATGCGCCGAAGCATTCGAGAAGAGGCTTACATAGAAGCCTGCATTGTTGTTGTTCTTTTTATTCATGCTTTCTCCGTCTATGCTCAGTGTTGAATGAATGTGTGTAGAGCTGCGTCATCTGAGTTAATTACGCCTCAACGATGTCTTTCTCTGGAATCCACGAATTAAAGCTGTCGGGCCATCCTAGCCATTTCACTAGCACATGCTTTTTCCGACCCACTTTTTTTCTAGCCAATATGTTTTCAATTTTAAATGTTTTCATCAACAACCACACGTTGTATCTCAGGCTCATAAAATGACCCTTTCAATACCTCTCCTGCTAGATCCGCTAGTCTGTACACTGGGGGCTGTCTCCCTATACGTTCCTTGACTGTGAAAATCTCATCGGTGTAGGTCTGCTCGTATCCTTTTCGAAACTTTCCTCTCAGTTTTGATATTCGTACAGTGTCGCCAATATTAAATTTAAAGCACAGTTCCCTCTGAGGCCTCGTTTTGTACAGCGCGTTAAACACCGACTTCTCATTATCCTTATTCACCTCTGCCGGAGCCATTTGGATAGATCTGTGATAAGCATTGTTATATGCTTGTGTGAGATCTGGTATGACATCTACATATCTCCGGGAGTTGGCTGATGTTAAGTACTTCCACATTCTACCCTTGAAGCTACGATTGAATCTCTCGACAATACTGCATTTAACCTCGCTAGCTGTTGAGAAATGCTTGATATTATATCGCTTCATTAGCTGTTTAAAGGTTGTATTATAAAACTCTTTGCCGTCATCTGTTTGTAGTTTCACAGGGATCCTACCCTCACTAAGTATATCCTCAAAAGCAGCTGATACAACATTCGCTGTCTTGTTTGTTAGGCATCTAACCCATGCGTATTTTGAGAATACATCTATACATGTTAGCAGATATCTCACATTATCATTATCTGCCACATATTCACACATGTCAACCAGATCGGCTAGAAACTGTTTGTCGATCCCTGTCACCAATACTCTATTTCTGGGGAAATGGATCCTCACAGGTTTATGGAGTGTGTAAGTGTCGTCTTGTTCTAAATAATGTTTGACCTGAGATATTGGAGGTGTTACACCTGATGCCTCCCCTGCCGCTATACGTAGCTTATTTAAACTGGCCAACCCCGCAGGATGGGCTGGATCATGATATATTTTATGCAATGTGCTTTCCATGACTGTGCAAACCACAAATGACTAAGAAGTTGGTGTTAACACGTCTTTTTATTTAATTTTCACACAGACACAATCACAGACAATGGATACTTGAACAGCACACATTAAACCAGGTGTCTCCCAGCCCAGTAGTTTCCAATCATGCGGAGCATGGCTGGTTTAACACGTCGGGCGCAAGTACTTGCTTCTAGCAGGTCCACAATGTTGTCATTAATGGTGCATACTATATTTCGCTCTGATCTCAGTTCACACATGAGGTGTTCTGCAACTCTGCGGATTTGTGTTCCAGTCCCATCTGTGGTGTTTGAGCGTACAAACAGCTGGATGGCTGGGATGAATCGGTCAGTCTTGAGCCTTATCATCACATCGTCATAGTAGGTGTCGAAGAAATACTCAGACAATTCCTGCAAGCAGCTGTGTTGCACCTGACTGGGGTGGCCTGTTTGGCATCCGTAACATGTCTCTTGTAGAAACTCATTCAGCGCCAACATCAACAGGTGGAGAGTTGCGAGTTTGATGTCGATTACAGTTTCCTCCCACAGGTCTGATATGAGGGGGTCCTGCGAGCATGATGGTGAGGGTGGTGGAGTCTGGGGGGTCGGGATTAGCAGCCCTATTGATGGTGACTCTGACAGGTCCCACGACGGCGAGTCATTCTCTGTAAAATGAAAACCACAAGCTCTTAATTTGTCACATAGATACACACGCAACCCCACACACACCCCTCACATTAAACCTACCAGTTTATTGTTTAGTTGTCGGAAGGTCTTATGATTTTAGGTTTGCACAGGGTAGCAGGCAAACCAGTCTTCGGACAACTCGCCAGATCGTCAAAAACAAGGCGTTTTCTAATACTCTCGTACGCAGTGTTGAGTCTGTCCCTCTTGATCGCGTCGTCAATCTGGCTAAACAGACGCGACAAACCTCTCCAGTCGCACCACTGTATAAAAAACAAGTCCTTAAACCATCTTGTGCGCTCTTCAAGGTTTAGAGGGTAAGGATTTAACCTCCAGTTTTCAAGCCCCCTGGAAGCAATAAGACTATCCCTGTCATCACATGCACTGAGAAAAATAAAGTCTTCAGGGTTGCGATTGAAACGATCAGCCTCAACCCTGTAAAGCTCAGGGCCTGATGCACTGTTCCACTGGGAAACATACAGCACCTCTGGGAAGCCCACATTGTCCAGGTCCGCACACACTACGGTCCGGAAGAGCTTCCAGTTTTTGGTAGAGATGCTTTGGGGTTCCCCCCAAAACAATCCCTCGCCACAATCTACACCAAGCACAACTGTCCCTTCGGTATATTTAATGGTATACACATACCCTTCAGCGCCGCGATATTCTAACTTAAATACAGTCCCATCTACGGCATTTTCACAGCGTTGCTTTTTACGTTGAGGACCCCGGCTGCATACTCCTGTAGACATACCTAGAGCGGCTGTGGCATGGGCGATGTCCTGGCTGGGTGTCATGGTTGATACAGATGGTATTCTGTGCTCCTTAGGTCGATGAGTCGGTGGGGTCCTTAGCGCGATGTGTCTGTGCTCCTTAGGCCGTGGCGGTGATGGTCTTAGAATGTGAAAGGATCACTTTTATACCTATATAACCTAAGCCATCCCACTAGGAGGAGTCGATACCGCCCAGAGGGTGTGTTTTCACACCTGAACGCGCATGCGCCGAGCACATCTGAACGCGCATGCGCACACGCACGAATCCGACCAAACGGGGTGGGAGGTGGGGGGTGGGGGGTGGGGGGGGGGGGCAAAAAAAGTGCAGGTATATTACTACTAGTCACTGCCACAGTGTAACTCAGCAACGCAGTAACCTGAACGGTTCATCAAAGTCACCAATCGCATTAGGACCCCGCCCTCATTTGGGCCCCGCCTCCAAACTGTCAATAGTAAATTTGTAAATTTGCTTGTGAGAGCAGGATTTCAGAGAGCTTGCTGCGAGAGTCTAAAACTGTAGCAGATCGTGTAAAGGAGACAGTCGCGTGTGCACGAGTGCATCTTTGTGCAGTTTTGTTAGTTTCCTCAGTTTAGGTTTCTCTTAGGCTACGTTCACTCTGCAGGTCTTGATGCTCAATTCTGATTTTTTGATCAAATCCGATTTTTTTGTCTGCTCGTTCACACTACAAATAAAATGTGACAGCAAACGCGCTCTAGTGTGAACGCTCAAAGCGACCGCATGCGCAAAAGAAGACGTCACACACAACGCGCTCTGTTTAGACCCAGAGCAACAGTATTGTTTGACTGATATACTTAATATAAAGACTTCGGACTTTACGTTTCCCAGTTTTTGCTTTAAGTTATTTTGTTATTTACATAATAATGTAAATAACCTAATAATGATCCTTATTGCTGTTTTAGAGGAGCGCTGCTTCAAAGGATAGTTGCAGATTTCTGTCAGAATCTGCAGATTATACAGAACAAATAAAATGTTCACGTTTCTCCAACGTTGTCTTCCCAACAGTTTCACTGGATGTCCAGGAAGTGTTCACGATGTCTTCTCTGGCGCTGATAATTGGCATCTGTCTTGTGTCGGTGACGTAAAAGACGGATTTAATGCGACATGACCATCAAACAGCAGCTTTCTAAAACATCAGATATGTATCGGATTCAGAACCACATACGAAAGTGACCCAGATTGGATTTGAAAATATCGGATTTGTGCCGTTCACACTGTCACACCATGATCGGATAGATGGGTCGCATAGGGTCAAAAAAGTCGGATTTGATGCGCTTTCGCCTGCAGTGTGAACGTAGCCGTAGTTTCTCTATATGCCCTTCTCCATTCCTCCTGTATCCTGTTCACTTCACAAAATAAACCTCAATCTCCACATCTATGTCAGTGCCTGGTTTGGGCCCTTACCTTACCCTTACCTCACCTCCACACGGCCTGCGTCGCCAGCCGTGACAGCTTGAGATGAGATGAGATGAATTTCTACAATGGCAGATACAAAATCCTGTCACTTGAAATCTCACTATCTGCAGTTCTTACACGATTACATATACACACAGTTAATGTCCCTCCATTTGGAAAGACCGAGGATCAGCGTGAACTTCAGACCTGGCTTCTACATTCAACACAGATGCTCTCACAACCCTAATGATAGTTATATAAGAGCAGATGCTGCTGGTGCAGTAAGCTGTACGTTTTACGTCCAATGGATGATGATCTGATTAGTCGACTAATCGCAAAAATAATCGGTGACTAGTCGACTGTCAAAATAATCGTTTGTGGCAGCCCTACACCCAAGTAAGACAAACACTCTAACACCTTTCACTTGTGTTTATATAGTTTAGTTCACTTCTGGATTCCTCTGCTTGTCTAACTCCCCTTTCGTCTCTCATGGATCTTGCCTGGTTTCTCGCTTTCTGCTCCTTTCCCAGCAAGCTCAGTCTCTCACCCAAGTTGATGTATTTCTCCTGATTGAATAGCTTTCTAACTGATTCTGTGCCTCGCTGTCCTGTCTGGATCTCGCACTTGAGTCCACTTGGTCTTAGCTCAGTAAATCATAAGTCTTCCGTTCTACTTATTCAGACAATCAGGATTTTTATTCACTTTTCATGCCTAAAGATGAATAAAAAAACTTATAGGTTTATATAGGTCATAATGTGTGATACGGTTAAGTAGCATTTTCAGGTATCTGTACTTCAGTTTATTTTGCTACTGTTCTGGTAGATACAGCATTGTCTGTGCAGAAATTAATCTAGTATACCGGACCATCAATGTTCTCTCCATGGTCATCACAAAGCACCTCACACGTGGTTTTTTACTGCTTCTCTGTATACTAAAAGTTTATACACTGGGAGAAAGCACATCTGGGCCCGTATCCCTAAAGATTCTGAGAATCCTCTCAGAGAGCTCCTAACTTAACCTAAAAATTCCTTGCCAGGAGTTTTAGCTTAGAAGTGATTCCAGAACATTTTCAGTGAATGGATGGAAAATCCTATCTTAGTGAGGAGGTGTGGTTGACCCTGTTGCTAGGTATGAGTCATCATTTCAAAAGCCGTGATTGGTTGATCCTACAAGTTTGATGGAAATGAGCTTTTGGTGATAATGAGCAAAGGATGTACCCTCAAATCAATAAACATAATTATACACTCTAATCTTATGCTGACTGTAATTGTAAATAATATTTCACATTCAAGAAAATATCTGGAAAATGAATAGTAAGCTGTAGGGGTTATAGCCTAACATTAGAATCTAAAATATGTGAAAACTTAAACTCATTACACCCTGTTCAAATAATGATTCGTGTCTTATTTGCTCATATTAATATCCTAGCTGGCATATTTTGTACTTTCACTCCCATATGGACCCCATTGAAAACAAGATGGCCTATCTCAAGGGGCTGTCCTTAATGAAGTAGAAATCCCAACGTTACAAGTCCAGTGTGGTCTTAACGAGGGTAACACGGCTCAGCTTTTATCAATGTCTGTGATTGCTGGCTGGTCTATTTATAAAGGCTTGTTAACAAATATCCTACAAACACAGAAAATGGAGAAAAAAAGGACTCGCAAGCCGAACTGGACTGAGGAGCAAGGTTTGTTGCTGGCCCAGTTGGTGAACGAACATAAAGGTATGTTACGAGGAAAATTTGGCCCAACTGTCACTAGCCAAGGCAAGAGGCGCACCTGGGACACAATATCCCAAACAATCAATGCCTCTTTTCCACTGGTGGTGCGGACAGGCGACGATTGTGAGAAAAGGTGGTATGTGCTGCAGTCCAAGGCAAAAGATGAGATTGCAGCACACAAGCGGGAATCCTCACTCACAGGTGAGCAAAATATTATAGCCTACCACATAATCTGGCAACTTGCTCCTGCTGGCAAAGTTAATTTACATGCCTAAGTACTGTGTTCATTGACTGTTTCTTTCTAGGGGGTGGACCACCTGCAACGCGGCTGTCCCAGGTGGCCGACACTGTCTTTCAAGTCCTGGGACACTCTGAGGTCAGTGTCACCGGGCTGCCAACAGGCATTGACACATCAATGATGCAGGCCCTTGAAGTGCAGCAAAGGTAGGACACAGGGTTATTCATATCTACAGTGTTTATTCATTGCAGAAGCCATTTCATGTGTTATCCATGCTCATTGTGTTAAATTAATTTAATCAAAACTATAATTAAACTAGGCCTATGTATTTCTGTAGCATGGAGCCATCACAAGAACCGGGCCCATCAAGTTTGCCGATGAGATTGCCGCCTGAACCATCTGCAGCTGCTACTCAGGATAGCCCGGCGGATCAAACACCATTCCCATCCGCAGCACCTGCTCCGTCAGCATCCCTGGAGGAGAGCAGATTGCAACTCACAACTGAAGTGTTTGAACAACAAAAAAAAGTCCTTTCCCTTCAGGAGGAGTACTACCGCCTTAAAATTGAACACCTAAAAAATAAACCATTTACAGATTGTGTTCTTTGTCTTGCATTTA
The DNA here is from genome assembly GCF_963576455.1 of Neolamprologus multifasciatus. Lineage (NCBI taxonomy): Eukaryota > Metazoa > Chordata > Actinopteri > Cichliformes > Cichlidae > Neolamprologus > Neolamprologus multifasciatus. The sequence goes on from NC_140449.1 coordinate 3,334,274, forward strand.
ACAATTGCAGGTGATGTGCAGTAAAACTGTGGTAGTTCACAAGTTCTCAAAAGACATGGGGCTACAGTTTGCCTGAAATGTAAATTTGTGAAGTTTGCCCTGTAAGGCAGTCCACTCTGGGCTAGGTTCCCCTGTGGAATGTAAATATCTTCTTCACCACCATCCTCATCGTTGTCTTCATCCTCATCCTCATCGCCATCCTCCAGAGGTTCTGCAATCTGTCTAACCTTGCAAATATTGTGTAATATTGCACAGGCTATGATGACTTTGCTGACTTTTTCAGGCCTCAGCCACACCTCTCCGTGGAGAACATGAAAGCGCCTCTTAAGCTGGCCTATGCCGCGCTCCACCACCGCTCTTGTTGTCTTGTGGGCCCTACAATTGAATACAGAGACCTTTAATTATTTGATGGAAATATTGCACTACTTGGATGCTCTAACATATTGCTTGCATTTCATTTCCATGATTTTTGTATTTTTTGGCTTACCTGTTGTAGTTTAGTTGGGGCCCTTGGCGTGGCTGGAGGTAAGGTGTAAGGAGCCATGGTTTGCATGGGTAGCCACTGTCCCCTAACAAGTGGCAATTAGCTGGCACATAGCGTCTCTCAAAAAGCTGTCTGATGCCACTCTCGGAGAGCATTCTCGCATCATGTGTGGAGCCTGGCCATTTAGCCACAATGTCCAAAATCTTACAGGCTGCATTGAACACTATTTGCACATTGATGCTGTGGAAATTCCTCCTGTTAACAAAGACAGCCTCGTCCTCTGATGGCGCAATTATTCTCACATGTGTTCCATCAATTACACCCACAACGCCAGGGAATCCTGCAATGTCCATAAATGCCCTTTTATGTGTGTGTAAAGTGCGGGCATCCAGCGGGAATGAAACAAATTGTGTCACAATATTAGGTTGTGACAAAGCTGTCAGTGTTTGGGTGATGACTCTGCTGACGGAGGATTGGGACAGACCCAAGTCATCACTGCTGCATTGTTGCATTTTCCCGGTTGCCAAATACCTCAGGGTTGTGATTACTTTCGTCTCCGGTGTAATAGCGTTGTGGCGTCGAGTTGGTGAAGTAATTGCATCTCTAAGGAGATCCACCACAAACATGATTCCTGCACGATCCAATCTGTAGCGTCTCAATAATTCCCTGTCATCCAGTGTTTGCAGGACATCTCTCCTGCCTCTTCTGTTGGCCATTTTGTGCAGCTGCTTAGGGGAACTCCTAAGCCACTAAAAGTCCTCTTCCCTGCTCTTAGTAGATCTCGCCTTAGGAGCCCTTTTAAGCACTAGGAATCTTGAGGAATAGCTTTTATATTAACTGGGATTGTCGTGTCACTTTTAAGGGAAATTCTAAGAAAACGTCATGACTCTGAGAATTTTCTTAGAATTTGGCCGCTAGGAGCCACTTTTTGCACAAAGATTCTTTAGGGATACGGGCCCTGATCTTCCCAGGGACAGAAGGGGAGACAAGCTGTGTGCATGATGAGTCCAGTGTTTCTGCTGGGGTATGTAACATACTGGGTAAGTGAGGGTAAAGTGGAGCCCACACATGTGTGATCAAAGTCAGTTGCATTCAATTTATATCCAGTAAAATTTAAAATAGTCAGTTGGCGCAAGTTATGTATTTTAATTTACTGAATATATCGGTCTGAGTGTTGCTCACTCAGAAATATCACATTATTCTAAGTAGTATGCATTCACAAGTAATAAGTTATCCTGACTTAGCTATTTTAGTAAACTGTATTTATGGTTTTTGAGGCAATGAGTACATATTTATAAGTGCTGGCAAATCAATGAGATGTTTTTAGTGCACAGTAAACACTTCCAAAGTAACACATAACTGTAATCACATTACATTTAGCAGTAACATGTTGTTGTAGTAAATTCAGTATATTACAGTTACAGTGATGTTTCTTCCATTATCTGCACACCAGGTTGCCAGAAAGGGGAACAAAGAGGCACTTAATGAAAGTGGTTAGCTTTTCAGTAGGGGTGCAATGATACTTGTATCGATATTGAACCGTTCGATACAGTGCTTTCGGTTCGGTACGCATATGTATAAACAATACAAAATTTTTAATTTATTTTATCAACTTTCCTTCTGATGGTGCTGTCTGTGTTGAGCGCTCAGTGGATCTGCGCTCGACAGTGCAGCCTAGGCGGAGTAGTCGAACGCAGATCCACTGAGCACAGCGCAAGCTAGCCAGACAGAAGCTAAGCTCGTTGCAACATGGCAAACTGAACCTCCCCCACCCTCATTCAGATCTGGCGTTTGGAACTATTTTGGTCTTCATGTGACGTATGACCCTGAAGATAAGCGCGTCATGGACTAAAGTAAAACAGTATGTTGGATGTGCCAGCAATGCTCAATTACATTGGTGGGAACTAGTGTGTTAGCGTAGTTAGCTCGTTAACGTGTTGGCCGTCCAGCCCCACGCACGGGGCGATCCGCAGTAGCTCGTTAACGGAGATTTGCCGTGTTGTGGCGTTAACGTTATTACAGATTAACGCAGACAGCACTAGTGGGAACACAACGAATATGACTGCACATTTACTCCGACATCATCCTAGTGCAAAGACAAGTGGAAGCAGACAAAAACAACAAGCACGCATGCTACAAACTTTACCCGAGTCATTTAGACAGCCGTTAGCACATGATTCTCCTTATGGGGACCTGATATGTTTAATATGCTGCTGAGAATATAGCCCAGAAGAAGCGTATAGTAGAGCTTTTATTTTGGAAAGAGACATTTCTCTGTAATAAACTCTCTTTTCCAAAGATGAGTGATTTCTCCATCAGATAGATTTATTTTTTATTACTTTGTTGTTTCAGCAACATTACATTTAAAAACTGTACTTTTGAGTTAAAATATATATTTATAATTTTAATAAATGACAAATTAAAAAGGCATGAACATTTTTTTTGTATCGAAAAAATATAGAACCGTGACACCAAAGTATCAAACCGAACCGTGATTTTTGTGTATCGTTGCACCCCTACTTTTCAGGAATGGCAATAAGGACGTTACTCTTCTTTTATTGAACCAAAGAACAAGAACACAATGGTAAAGTGCAAACTGCAGTCATGACAGAAACAACTGCATTATGCACAAACTCACATCTACGTTGGCATTTTGTTGCCTGTCCTGTTGATGGATGTAAAAACAGTATATGCAGAAGACCATCCTCTCTGAATGTAAAATCTTTATAGAAATGCTGAAAATTAATTTGTTGAGTTTTGTTCTGACAGACATGATTGTGAGATGTGTGGATGTAGAAATAAATAGATTTCTTATGTGGGCAAATTAAATTTTTTTTTAAAACTGATTTGTGCCTTTTTTCATTGAGCCCCAAAATCTTTTGTAAAATTAATAAGCTTATATCAAAACTACTGCAGTAACAACAAGACATTGGTCTGGGCTAAGGATTAATGTCCTGCTAATTGGCTGTAATGAAAGAAAATCCCTTCAGCTACTAAACTGTTCTGGGAAAAAACTATTCTGTAGAATGTTTAGCAACAGCATAATGTAGTTTTTAGTGACGGGTTTTGCTCACATGTTTCTTTGCATGAAAATGTTGTAATATTGTTGCAGTATGTTGTGTATTTGAAAATACAAGCAGGTCTTCGGAAGCTCCCCAGCTTGTATATCTGCAGTGAGAGATAAAAACTGAAGGACTCATGGGAGCTCATTTAGAGAAGAGCAGTCTCTCTGTCATTCAGATTGGACAATTGACTGCACACTAACAGTGTTACACACTACAACAGCGCACACATTCTTCTCACTTCTACTTATTAGTTTGCATTTAAGTTTGTTCTTACATTAGGCTACTCGCCTGTTAGCGCAGGCAAGTCAATGAGAAGTGTCCCATTATCTGTTTATCCTCAGGCATGCCCACAGCAAATCCAACTGCTCTAGAGCCAGAGAAGCTCCGGGGAAATACATTAGCATCTATACAATGTCAAGGGTGCTGCGTAAAGAGAAATAATCTTGAGGTCTGGTGAAAGAAAGCATCAGTATTTAATAAGTGTAATAAGATGCCAGAAACTGTCATCAAAGCCAATATTAATGGAAAGCAGGCCTAAACACTTACAATGATTACTCATGGTAAGTGGTAACGGGGGAGGGTGGAGGTGGATGTGGGTGTACCCTAACGGTCAAAAGGTTTAGAACACCTCCAGTTATTTATTGCAAGTCGTTCGAGTGCAATGAACAGCTTGAAATGGTACAAAGGTAAGTGGTGAACTGCCAGAGCTTAAAAAAAAGGGTAAGGTTACCTAAAACCAAATAATATACAGGTGTTCCAACTTTTCTGGATCTATTACAACCCCTCTGTCTGCAAAAATGCAGTGCTGGAGCACACTGTGGTACCAGACCCTCATGAGCATCAGTTGAACATTATTGTACTGCAGAAAGTAGTGTGTTGGTACAGAAATGGTGAGAACAAGACAATTAACAATGGAAGAGAGACAGACCATAAACATAAATGTAGGTCTGTCCTACAGAGAAACTGCAAAGAAAGTCAAGGTGTCAGTGAGTCCAGTTTCCTTCATCATCCAAAGGCTCAGAAACAAACTGTGACAGGAAGAGGTCTGCAGACCCAAAGACACGACTGAATCACTTACAGTGTGATGGCGGCTCACAGGACAACAGCTACAAGCAGCTTAATCGTGGTCGTAGTAAGAAGTCTCAGTTTGAGCTGTGAAGAGAAGACTTCCTGCTGCAGGTTTGACAGGACGAGCTGCAGCAAGAAAGCCAGACGTCAGTATAAGACAAAGAGGCTCGTCTGGGCCATTACACCACTGGACTACTGCAGACTGGAAGAAGGTCTTATGGACTGATAGATCAAAAATTGATAAAACCATAAAAACGGTAAACCAGTTTAAAACAAAACCATGAAGCAGTTTAAGGGAGTCACTTTTGAACTAATAATGTGTAATAATAATAATAATGTGTATGTGTTAGTCCCCATAGGGAAATTGCTCCTCTGCATTTAACCCATTCACCCAGTGGGCAGCCACCAATGCAGCGCCCGGGGAGCAGTGTGTAGGGACGGTACCTTGCTCAGGGGTACCTCAGGGCAGCTGTTCGGTGGAGTCGAACCCCCGACCTTCCGATCATGGGGCCACCACTCTACCTACTGAGCTATCCCTGCCCCCAGGGATAGCTCTGACTTTGAAAATGAATTGTATGTAACACCCCCCAATAAGTGGTTATTCATTGTTGGCTAGTTGAGCTGAAATGTGAAAACCCACCTGTTAGCCATTACGTTAGGGGTTGCAGTGGATTTTGTAAATGAGGACTGTGTGAAGATGAGCTTGTTTGAGTTATGTACACGGTGGTTCCCTGAACTCACAGGCTGGAGTCCAACATTGATTTTTTTCCTTGTCTGGTCCACTGTACCAACCGGTGCAATCAGCTGATGTCCAAAAGATGTGCTCAGCACTATTTTATGCAATAATATGGTCTCTTTCTTCCAAGCACATTCAAACTGTTTACATGCACACCACATCACAAACATAACTAAACAGAAACAAAACAAAAAGATAAAACCTCAGAGTTCAGATATAGCACACTTTTTGGAGACTTTTTTCCCTTGCTTTGTTTCAGAAATTTTTATTATCTCGCTGAATTACTGCATATTAGAAGTTAGGAATAACGAAACCCAATAGAACTAGAAAAATTTGCATTTCCTGCGAAAATGCTGTGTGAATGCCTTGTTGTGGAATCTGCTGAAAAGAGCAGAAGTAAAACTATGTGCTGAAAAGAGGTGAATAAACTGAAAATTCAGCTGAAAACAAATGCAAAAGCTGAACTTTCAAATGAAAAGAGGTGAAAACTCTTTTCAGGTGAAAACACAAGAAAAAGCTGAAAATTCCGCTGAAAAGAGATGAATTAGTAGAATTTCTGATGAAAAGATTTACTTTTCTGAAAACAGCTGAAAAGGCTAGGATTTGTGCTGAAAAGATTTAAAAGGTTTTAACTGTTAACTGAAAAAATTGTTGCTATAAGCGAGATTTGAACCCGGGCCTCCCGTTCTGAAAACGGCTGCTCATCTCACTGAGCTAAAACACAGCTCAACCCGGCAAGCACAATCAGTGACCACATTGATAATGTGTTCCATTAATTTTAGTGGTTAAAAGTCATAACACACATTAGCAGAAATAGCAGAATTTTTTAAAGTTTGAACATAGTATTTATACTATAACATAGTCTTTCTTCTAAATCATAATAATTGAACCAATTGATAGTATTTCTGCCAAATCACAGTATTTCTGGTAAATCACAGTGTTTGTGCCAAACTCCACTTAGTAGTAATACTATAACATAACAGAGATATTATGATTTGACACAGAAACCATGATTTAGCAGAAATACTATGATTGAGCAGAAGTACTAACATGTAGTAGAAGTACTTTGAAATACTATGATTGAGGAGTAATACTTTAACATAGGAGAAATACTGATACACACACACATACACAGAACGTAAAGTGAACAGGGGCTGTTAAGAGTGTGGTCTTGGTATATCTAGGTTAGTTAAATTAGCTGCAGCTGCTGTAATCAGCCCTTACACACACAGACACAGAGAGAGCTACACTGTAAGACCGAATAGTAATAGTTCGATAAATGAAATGAGTTCCAACTACTTAAAAACCTGTTATAAGTTCATACACCTTTATTTTTTTGAGTAGTTTGAACAAGTTTGTTTTTTCAAGTTATCAGTACTTGAATATATTGATTAGTTTCTGACATTGCCCTTAAATAATTTGAGTTTTAACACTGACGTCACTTACGTGCCTACGTACGTACCTACGTGCGCCACCTGTTTCTTTATGAAGTGCTGGCAACCATCTTGGATTCCTCGCTTCGAGTGCGAATGCCCGCTCATTACTCCGAAAGAAACTTGTGGAACGTTAATATCCGAACAGAAATCAAAACATTTGTGAAGGGTTTTATTTGCGGCATTGCCTTTGACGCTGGATAAAGGAGGACGTGCTATGGTATGTTATGGACTTTTGAACTGGAACAGCTAACACTATGCACTTGGCTAGCTGCATTTACCGCCTTTGCGGCATCTTCAGGAGCGCTTTTGTGGTAAGTTGTATTCTTTCCCTGAAACTATAGTTCTCCGTTGTAATAAAGGGTTTTTATCGTCATAAATGTACAACAATAGCAGGCATTTAAGAATTACATGCATGCGTCGTTTTATCCATGTCGCCTTGGCCCCAAAGTGTTTCGCAAGAATTATGCTAATAAGCTCATATTTAGTATAACACATTATTAGTCCCAGCAGAGGCTGCTTCACACTTAGCGCATACATGGATATTGACTTTGGCTAATCCATTTGCTAACCGGTGGAACTTGAAATTTCAATTCAATTCAATTCAATTTTATTTATATAGCGCTAAATCACAACAAATGTCGCCTCAAGGCGCTTCATAGATACAGAGAAAAGCCCAACAATCATATGACCCCCTATGAGCAAGCACTTTGGCGACAGTGGGAAGGAAAAACTCCCTTTTAACAGGAAGAAACCTCCGGCAGAACCAGGCTCAGGGAGGGGCGGCCATCTGCTGCGACCGGTTGGGGTGAGAGAAGGAAGACAGGATAAAGACATGCTGTGGAAGAGAGACAGAGATTAATAACAGATACGATTCAATACAGAGAGGTCTGTTAATACATAGTGAGTGAGAAAGGTGACTGGAAAGGAAAAACTCAATGCATCATGGGAATCCCCCGGCAGCCTACATCTATTGCAGCATAACTAAGGGAGGATTCAGGGTCACCTGGTCCAGCCCTAACTATATGCTTTAGCAAAAAGGAAGGTTTTAAGCCTAATCTTAAAAGTAGAGATAGTGTCTGTCTCCTGAATCCAAACTGGAAGCTGGTTCCACAGAAGAGGGGCCTGAAAACTGAAGGCTCTCCCTCCCATTCTACTTTTAAATACTCTAGGAACAACAAGTAGGCCTGCAGAGCGGGAGCGAAGTGCTCTAATAGGGTGATATGGTACTACAAGGTCATTAAGATAAGATGGGGCCTGATTATTTAAGACCTTGTATGTGAGGAGCAGGATTTTGAATTCAATTCTGGATTTAACAGGAAACCAATGAAGGGAAGCCAAAACAGGAGAAATATGCTCTCTCCTTCTAGTCCCTGTCAGTACTCTTGCTGCAGCATTTTGGATTAACTGAAGGCTTTTCAGTGAGTTTTTTGGACATCCTGATAATAATGAATTGCAGTAGTCTAGCCTGGAAGTAATAAATGCATGAACTAGTTTTTCAGCGTCACTCTGAGACAGGATATTTCTAATTTTAGAGATGTTGCGCAAATGGAAGAACGCAGTCTTACATATTTGTTTAATATGTGCGTTGAAGGACATATCCTGGTCAAAAATGACTCCAAGGTTCCTCACAGTGTTACTGGAGGCCAAGGTAATGCCATCCAGAGTAAGAATCTGGTTAGATACCATATTTCTAAGCTTTTCAGCGCCGAGTACAATGACCTCAGTTTTATCTGAGTTAAGAAGCAGAAAGTTAGTGGCCATCCAAGTCTTTATGTCTTTAAGACATTCCTGCAGTTTAACTAATTGGTGTGTGTTATCTGGCTTCATGGACAGATAGAGCTGGGTGTCATCTGCATAGCAGTGAAAATGTATGCTATGTCTTCTAATGATGCTGCCTAGGGGAAGCATGTATAATGTAAACAGAATTGGTCCTAGCACCGAACCCTGTGGAACTCCATAATTAACCTCAGTGTGTGAAGAGGACTCTCCATTTACATGCACAAATTGGAGTCTATTAGATAGATATGATACAAACCACTGCAGTGCAATACCTGTAATACCTACAGCATGTTCTAATCGCTCTAATAGAATATTATGGTCAACAGTATCGAATGCTGCACTAAGGTCAAGAAGGACAAGCACAGAGATGAGTCCACTGTCAGAGGCCATAAGAAGATCATTTGTAACCTTCACTAAAGCTGTTTCTGTGCTGTGATGAACTCTGAAACCTGACTGAAACTCTTCAAATAAACCATTCCTCTGCAGATGATCTGTTAGCTGTTTGACAACTACTCTTTCAAGGATTTTTGATATGAAAGGAAGGTTGGAGATTGGCCTATAATTAGCTAAGACTGCTGGGTCTAGAGATGGCTTTTTGAGTAAAGGTTTAACTGCAGCCACCTTGAAGGCCTGTGGTACATAGCCGATTATTAGAGATAGGTTGATCATATATAAGATCGAAGAATTAATCAATGGCAGGACTTCTTTGAGCAGTTTTGTAGGAATGGGGTCTAAAAGACACGTTGATGGTTTGGAGGAAGTAATTATTGAAGTTAACTCAGAAAGATCGATTGGAAAAAAAGAGTCTAACTTAACATCAATGGAACTAAGAGTAGCTGTAGATAATATTACATCTGTGGGATGATTATTGGTAATTTTTTCTCTAATGATAAAAATTTTATTTGTGAAGAAGTTCATGAAGTCATCACTAGTTAACGTTAAAGGGATGGTTGGCTCAACAGAGCTCTGACTTTTTGTCAGCCTGGCTACAGTGCTGAAGAGAAACCTGGGGTTGTTCTTATTTTCTTCAATCAGTGATGAGTAGTAAGCTGTTCTGGCTTTGCGGAGGGCTTTCTTATAAAGCAACAAACTATTTCTCCAGGCTAAATGATGATCCTCTAAATTTGTGACACGCCATTTCCTCTCCAGATTACGAGTCATCTGCTTTAGGGTACGTGTTTGAGAATTATACCACGGGGTCAGGTACTTCTGATTAGAGACCTTAGTTTTCACTGGAGCTACAGTATCCAGAGTCGTACGTAGTGAGGAGGTGAAATTATTAACAAGATAATCGACCTCTGTTGGGGTAGCGTTCAGATAGCTGCTCTGCTCTGTGTTGGTACAACTTACGTTTAGTTCTCTGGAGTTGTACATATTAAAACTGGGGCAGCAAAATTGTAGGCACAGGACATACTTACAAAAGCAGTGATTAATCATTACATAATTAGGCGGTAGAACTTGGTTTACATTGCAAATAGTTATGTATACTAAGTTGAAATGTAGAAGCTTCTGAACTGTAAAATTGTTGTGCCTGGTCTATTTTAGGTTAGCTTAACGGCCATCAATAATATATTTACCAAACAGTTATTTTTTTCGTTTTATTTTATTCTGATGCCCAGTGTTCATTAGTGAAAGACTTCGTTTTTTTTTCTGTCAGGGGCTGGGTCTGTGACCCAGCATTTTGAGTTTATTTTGTATTTTTGCTTTCTTATGTTATATTGAAATGAGGTGAAGTTCTTGTATTGTTGGTATTATTAGTTAAGGTTTAGTTGAGTTCTGGGCTAGTTATGTTTCATCTGTGTCTCCTTGGTTATGTGTCTTTTCTGTTCTCTGTGTAGTTTGTCTTGTCTTCTGTGTTTTACTGTTATGTCCATGCCAGGGCAGAAGTAAATTTTCTGGGGTGAAGATGCTGTTTACCTTGACCAGCTAAGACTACAGATTGTAGATGAAGTCGAGTAAAGTGAAAAGAATCCTGATTACAAAGCTGATGCACACAACTTTGGCCTTGCGATGCAAAGAGATAATCAATGATGACCTACCAGTAGGTCAGATCCTGGATTGCTGGCCTACTCTGAAATCCCAGTCCCAGGTAAGAATGTATATAGATGTAACTAACAAGATGTATTTTATATCAACTCCTGTTATCTGGCCTGTCTGAACAAATTATGCCTTTGGAGTGGAAGGATTTTGATGTATTTTGCAAAGATTTATAGACTAATTGAAACTTGTAAACATAAATTTATCCTGTGTGTTCAGATCTGTGCAGAATTGCACAGGATTACAAACCTCCACCTGAAGAACCACTTTTATGCTGTGTTGGACCAACATGCTCCCCGGTTCCAGAGCTTATTCAGAAAGAAAGCTGTTTGCACAGGGAACGTGTCTGATGTCCTGTCTCAGCTCTTCAGAAGCTATAATCTCCAGGTTAGTGGGTTTTTGTCTTGTTTTTTGAGCTTCATTTAATTTGATCAATTTTTCAATTTTAACTACCATTCTTGACTAGGTTAGCCAATAATTTAAAATAAAAATTTTCTTGTGATGTAGGAACAAGCTGATATCCATGCCCAACGTGCTGGTGTGCTTCATGCCCTCCCTGCCTATTTGTACCAAGACACCTCTACCTTCATCAAAACGTGGGATGTAAGTTTTGGACAAAGTTGTGAACAATATCTTAGTAACATCCTTGTTTAGATTTCTCAAAATATTATGACACTTTGACAGTTCGAGAAGCATCTCCATGCTTGGATCTGTCTACAACAGTGTCCATGTCACATAATGGAAACACTATATGTTTTTAATGTGTGTAGACCTTCTATAATGTTCCTAGCCCAACCATATGTCACTGTACAAATGAAAAAAATATATAACTCCTATTGACTTTCTGTTGTTATTGCTACGAAGAGGTATGACTTTGCTTTACTAAAAGTACTATTTTTGTCAGTTTGTTTTCTCAAATCTTTGGTGTGTTGTGGCTTTTTTGTTGTTCAAACAATTGATTTCTGAGCTAGTAATAATCCAGAAATGTGACTTGTATAGATGAAACTAAGAGAAAAAAGAATGCACTAACATGTAGTAATTTTGTTTTTTGTAGATGATGCATTCTGATAGACCAGATATTAGTGAAGTGCCACTTGGACTCCTCCTCATCAGAGCCAATTCCAGCGATGCAACATTCTTCTGCCCTGAGAAGACTGCAGTTTTGGTCGAGGGTAACATGATCTTTGTTTTCACCACCCTGGCTGATGCATTTCTAGTAATATTTGGACTGACCTACGCCCTGCACCTAAGCTACCCAACATGTTTGGCCAACATTTTTGACTTTATTCAGAACGTTTTGATGGGTCTGGAGGGTGGGAAGTTGAAGCCCAAAGTGCTGAGTCTTAAAAATGATCTTTTGGCAGCAGAATAATGTCCAGGATTCCTACACAGCCCTCAAGTGCCTGTTAAAGCAAGTAATTCAATTTATCATGTTTCCAAGTCTGGATAAGTTTTTTTTTTTTTTTTAAAAAAGAGAATAGAATAAAGAAATCTTTGCAGACTCTGTTTCATACTTCATTATCTTAAATCCACAATCTCACTACATTTCTGGCTTCTAGGTGGGATCTTGATTGTCACTTAAGGAACGTTCCTCCTGAACTGCTCATAACTGACATAAGGCGCTAAGGAGGTTTATAACACTTTGTTTTATGTCACTAAAGAAGTATTTTTCTATTTAATGTTTTATTGCTTTGTTGTTGAGACTGTGATTGCACTCTACAAATGTGCTTTTTGCATAACCACAGTATTGGCATATTAAAAAGGTTACCAATTATATTTCAGTGTATTAGCTGCACTATACTATACTATTACTTTCATTCAGTTTTCCCACCTAATAATGCAGGATTTTCTTTTCCTTTTGTTTGTTTTTTAATAAAAAGGCCATACTCATGTGTTAATCAAATCTGAATACTCTTAAAACATGTTGTGAAATTCTTTATTTCTAATATTGTAACCTTGTGCCAAAACTGGACATTTCTGACATTATTCCCTATAAAATGTGGTGGATTTATGTCTTCGGGCTTTTTGTTAGAAATGCTATGTGTTAAAGTAACTCAATAAATTTGTAACTTGAATTTATATTTTCTGTCTTATGTTTTTACAAGTGTAATTATTTTGGGCCCTTTTTTTATATCAAATTCAAAACACAGTAGATTTGGATATTACAAGCGTTTGTATTTTAAATTTTTGAGTTGTATTAGCTTAAAATGGTTAACATTTTGAAACTAAATATTAATTCCTAATAGTTACTTGAGCTAGATTTGTACTTGAAACTCAAAATATCAAGTACAGAGTACTAAACCAAAAATGTGGATATAACATAAAACCATTTATCAATGGTACTTAAAAATATTTATCTAAAGCTAATAAATAAAGTGTGTTTATTTAACTTTTATTTTTAAGTTTTAGTTACTTAAAATATTTTATGTAATCAGTTTCACCAAAAGTTTTGAGTTAAATTAACTTATCGGGTTTTACAGTGTATGAGTTTTCTTCAGTGTATTTCTCACATTCAGGATTCCCCTCGAACAAATGGCCATAATTTCCTAACCGTAGGGACTAGAATGGTCATTCTGACACCGTTTCATTCAGAAGAGATGGGGGAATCATCAGGTCTTGATAATTAAGAGATAAAATATAAATTATTAAAGATATGACTTGTAATACACTGTAACTGAGTAGAGGCGAAGCCAAAACTGCCTTGACTTGCCCCCAAACAATGTTTTGTAACTCTAAATCTATATGGAGCATCACAATCATTCTTTCAGCATAAGAAACAGCAGGGTTTGGTGAACAGTCATGAAAATCTTCAGGGCTCTGTCGAAATCCATCAAAAAGATATGACGAGAGAAAAAAGTGCTTCATTTCCAGAGTTTGAAATCTGAAGAAATCTGAGCAAGGGACGAATTTCCTACCCTCAAACAAACGTAATTCATGGCCAAACGGTAATAGGTGAGAAAAAAATTCTTGAATTGTGAACATCAGGAGTATCTGAAGATATACTGGCACAAGTCTCATGTCTCAACTTTGTTTCGTTAAGGAAATATGATAATTTGAAAATGCCTCTCATTAGAGAATTCCAGCTGTGATTTTGAACAAACTCTCCATTGACTGTCTATGGAGAGTTTTCAGACTTTGTATTGCTCTGAGGAGATTTGCAAAAAATCTGTAACTCCCACAACAAAGATAATGACATTTTCTGAAAGCCAGCATAAATACCTACGTTTTGGTGTATAATCTGTGGGAGTTGAGTCGAAATTGAGCGAGTAGCAAGAAGTTGTTCAGACATGAAGAGAAAATTCAGAAAGGACAAGGGTCCACTCTGAGTTAATTGCATAGCAACCATAACAACGCATGTATTTTCTGAAAAATCCCAAAGCTGCAACTGAAAACTTAAAGAGGCATTAAATTAAAATGATAACACATATGAAAAAGCTGAATCACACATGAAAAGTCCAATATTTTGAGAACGTTTTAAAGTTTGAATGGAGTTTCTACGTGAAAGTATGAGGAAGTAGTTAAGTTTCAAAAACAAGCAAGTTTTAGCAGAATTGTGGAAGTTTCACATTCATTTCAATGGGACAAATTAAAGGAAAAAAGTGTAATATTTTAAAAACATATGTTACGACCCGGCCTACGGGTAACCGGGACCCAACATGCAGGTGCGACTAAATCAGCCAATCAGAGACACCCCCCCTCACCCAGCCTGGAGGGAGGAGAAAATATACACACCCACACTCACACCAGTGAGAGGAGCCACACATCAAAACAAGCAGCATGTGATCACAAACCAGAACACTGAATCATAACACCTAACTTTATAAATAACACCAATATACCCACACCATAAACATGCCTGAAAACATCTCTAAATGAACAGTATTTATGTTTTACAAGCTTCTTACATATAGCTGCAGTCTGCCAGAATATATGACTTCAGTTAAAGGAAAAGTTAAAGTTAAAGGTAAAGTAAGACTTGTAGTAAAGAAGATCAAAGCTCAACATGATCTTTTGGATCAAAGTATTGCCTCTAAAATTAGGTAAGTTAAAGGTTTTGCTTCCATGTCACTTGCAGAAATTCTAGGAATCGCTAGTAAGTCCTGACAAAAATTAAATCATAAATTTAACAGGGAGCCAGTGAAAAGAAGCTAAGATAGGAATGCAATATCATCAAGAGTAAGGTGGTTTCCAATGAGCTGTCTCAAATTTTAAACATTTTCTGTTTGTGCTCCTGTTTAAATTGGCATCTCATCTCAGATATCAAGTAATCCAGAACTAATTACATTTTAAAATCAACCTTGCCAACACTTATAATCTCCATAATGCACTAATCCATACTGCTGCTGGGTGTCAAAAACACAAACAAAATGTATCAATGGATTGCTGAAATTTCTAAGTTACCATCTAAGAATAGCACAAGCACACTCCCACACCTCCTAAAGGAAAGAACAGAACTCACCTGCCTGCCCTCCAGTCCTCTGCCTACTGATCCCCAAAGAGCTTTTGCCTTCCCTCCATTGCTGCACTCACCCACAAACCAAGTAAGACATATCTCTGTTATTTTCTCACACACACTATCAAAAAGCTCAGTTCTCCCACTAACTTTGCTCTCCTCTGTTGCTGAAGAACTTCCTGTGAAACCATCCCAGTATCTAGTTTTTCCCATTCTTTCAATAAATCACTTAGTAACTTTGAAACCCTTACATGTTGTGACTCCTTTTGGGTCCATCCCTGCATCATTTTTGAAATACATAAGGTATGGTCATGTACAACGATTGAACTGAAAAAGAATAAAAACACAGCCAATGTCCACAGAAAAAAGAAAGCATAGAGAAGCTACAGGAGTCTTGGGACTCTTGGGACATCCACCTCTTTGATGGAGAAGGTGCCTGAGTGCATGAGGTTGAAAGATACTTGCTAGATCAGGGGTAGGCAACTCCAGGCCTCGGGGGCCGGTGTCCTGCAGGTTTTAGATGTGTCCTTGATCCAGCACAGCTGATTCAATCGGCTAAATTACCTCCCCAACATGTCTTGAAGTTCTCCAGAGGCCTGGTAATGAACTAATCATGTGATTCAGGTGTGTTGACCCAGGGTGAGATCTAAAACCTGCAGGACACCGGCACTCGAGGCCTGGAGTTGCCTAGCCCTGCACTAGATGTACCAGATCAACCAATCTGATTCTTGGAAAGGGAAAGAGGCTAGATCATCTTCTGGATTCTAGAGTTGCCCTTGGTGAGAAAAAGCAGCCAGGCCTTCCTTTCCTTTTATCTCTTATTTGCATCCTGCAACGTTGGAGTAGATGATAAGGTATTTCCTTGTGCCCTTGGCACATCAGGTCAGAACAGGTTTTGAAAGTCATTTGCAATTGCACGCCAAGTGACAGCTCAGAGTACTCAGTGTTCTTTGGAATCACTGACTGCTGGTGGGTGCCCATCTAACTCCACTGTCCTTTTGGGGGACTTCAATAAATACAAGAACATTGACAAGGAGACATGAACTGGTGTGGTTGGGAGAAATGGCGTGCCTGATCTGAACCCAAGTGGTGTTGTCTTATTGGACTTCTGGGCCAATCACAGTTTATCCATAATGAATGCTACATTTGGGCATCAGGGTGTTCACAGATGCACATGGCATCATATGGTGATGGTGAAGAAAGGAGCTGGTCTGTCAACTAATGAACACCAGATTGTGAGTAGATCGGGTGGCCAGTGAAGATGTTGGACAGGCCTGGTATGCCCAAAATTATACTGATGGTACATTGGGAACATTTGGCAGAGGCTTCTGAGATCTCTATTGCTGAGGCTGCTGGTAGTTTGTGCCTGTTGTGGCAGTAATTCTTGAACCACAGACATGAAGGGAGCAATCAAGCTGAAGAAGGACTTCTATCAGTGTTGGTTAGCTTGTGTCATGGTCCCCGTGTATCTCTGGCTGGCTCACGCTGGTTACAGGTTTTGTTTTTCTCTTCCTCTCTGCCTCTCCCTCGCTCCTCTCTGTCTGGGCAGAGCTCGTTACGGGCTCTCACTCTTGGCCCATGCACCTGTGTGATTGTCACCACCTGCTGCTGATCTGGCTGATTCCCTCAGCTGCTATTTAAGGCAGTGGCACAGAGTAGTTTGCCGCTGGAACGTTGAATCTCCTGAGTTTGTGCTCTTGGCTTCATCAGAGATTTCCTTCTGTATATTCAACTGTGGTACTAACTATTGTATTCTGTGTGTTGATATCCCCCTCCTGGACCAGATTGGCTTCCTCAAGTAATGACCTCCAGTGCACACTGAGAATGTTTGCAGCCAAGTGTGAACCAGTTTCTGCCACTCTGGTGGTGGGTCTTCTGGGCTTGCTTCTGGTCCCTGTTGTCCCTTGTGGTGCAGTCCTGGGGTCTTCCCTCCAATCCTGCTGCCTTGTCCCTTTGCCTGGCTCTCTGGGATGGGGTGGGTGCTCCTTGCCCTTTCAGTGTTGGTGGGGTTGCTAGGGTTGGGGGTTTGGGTGGATGTCATGTGGAAATGTTCATCGTGTGCCATTGGAGGTGTGATGCGGCACCCAGGTTGTACTGTCTGCTGTCCCTATTGGGTTTGTTTTCTGTCCCTCAGCTCCTGTAGCGAGGTGGGCCCCTCTTTCTGGATATCATCGGGATGTGTTGGCTTTTGTTTGTGACCAGGACAAAGGTGGACCACCTTCGTGCATGTTTCTGGCACAACACACAGGTGTTCACGGCTTCTTGGTCATTGATTTTGGTTCCAGCCACTTAGGGTTTCTAGGCTAATGTGAGTCCTCGTCGTCACTTTGAGTTATGATATTTGACTGTGGCGGAGGTGTGGTTGGTGGCTGCAGCAGGTTCAGGATGTGGTGTCAGGGAAAGCTGGTCAGGCAGGAGAGGAGGAGAGAGCCAGCTGCAGACCGTGGAGCATTGTGCACTGCAAAGACAGGAAGCACATGAACAACAGTGAAAACAAAACATTGTGAATGAAATAAAAAAGAACATGAGCATCTGAGTTGTGTGGGGTCCTTTGGGTTTACATTGACCTTGGATCATTTTGATGGGAGTAGAGGGGTCCTGACAACATAACTTACCACACTACTTTGTTTTGTCTGTGCTCATTTCTTCATCTTTGTTTGACTATTTCATTACTGGGTGTCATTAATTCAATTCAATTCAATTCAATTTTATTTATATATCACAACAAAAGTCTCCTCAAGGCACTTCACAGATACAGAGAAAAACCCAACAATCATATGACCCCCTATGAGCAAGCACTTTGGCGACAGTGGGAAGGAAAAACTCCCTTTTAACAGGAAGAAACCTCCGGCAGAACCAGGCTCAGGGAGGGGCAGGGCCATCTGCTGCGACCGGTTGGGGTGAGAGAAGGATGACAGGATAAAGACATGCTGTGGAAGAGAGACAGAGGTTAATAACAGATATGATTCAATGCAGAGAGGTCTGTTAACACATAGTGAGTGAGAAAGGTGACTGGAAAGGAAAAACTCAATGCATCATGGGAATCCCCCGGCAGCCTACATCTATTGCAGCATAACTAAGGGAGGATTCAGGGTCACCTGGTCCAGCCCTAACTATATGCTTTAGTAAAAAGGAAAGTTTGAAGCCTAATCTTAAAAGTAGAGATAGTGTCTCTCTCCCGAATCCAAACTGGAACCTGGTTCCACAGAAGAGGGGCCTGAAAACTGAAGGCTCTGCCTCCCATTCTACTTTTAAATACTCTAGGAACAACAAGTAGGCCTGCAGAGCGGGAGCGAAGTGCTCTAATAGGGTGATATGGTACTACAAGGTCATTAAGATAAGATGGGGTCTGATTATTTAAGACCTTGTATGTGAGGAGCAGGATTTTGAATTCAATTCTGGATTTAACAGGAAACCAATGAAGGGAAGCCAAAACAGGAGAAATATGCTCTCTCTTTCTAGTCCCTGTCAGTACTCTTGCTGCAGCATTTTGGATTAGCTGAAGGCTTTTCAGTGAGTTGGACATCAGTGAATTGGACATCCTGATAATAATGAATTGCAGTAGTCCAGCCTGGAAGTAATAAATGCATGAACTAGTTTTTCAGCGTCACTCTGAGACAGGATATTTCTAACTTTAGAGATGTTGCGCAAATGGAAGAAAGCAGTCTTACATATTTGTTTAATATGTGCATTGAAGGACATATCCTGGTCAAAAATGACTCCAAGGTTCCTCACAGTGTTACTGGAGGCCAAGGTAATGCCATCCAGAGTAAGAATCTGCTTAGATACCATATTTCTAAGCTTTTCAGCGCCGAGTACAATAACCTCAGTTTGATCTGAATTAAGAAGCAGAAAGTTAGCGGCCATCCAAGTCTTTATGTCTTTAAGACATTCCTGCAGTTTAACTCATTGGTGTGTGTTATCTGGCTTCATGGACAGATGGAGCTGGGTGTCATCTGCATAGCAGTGAAAATGCATGCTTTGTCTTCTAATGATGCTGCCTAAGGGAAGCATGTATAATGTAAACAGAATTGGTCCTAGCACTGAACCCTGTGGAACTCCATAATTAACCTCAGTGTGTGAAGAGGACCCTCCATTTACATGCACAAATTGGAGTCTATTAGATAGATATGATACAAACCACTGCAGTGCAGTACCTGTAATACCTACAGCATGTTCTAATCGCTCTAATAGAATATTATGGTCAACAGTATCGAATGCTGCACTAAGGTCAAGAAGGACAAGCACAGAGATGAGTCCACTGTCAGAGGCCATAAGAAGATCATTTGTAACCTTCACTAAAGCTGTTTCTGTGCTGTGATGAACTCTGAAACCTGACTGAAACTCTTCAAATAAACCATTCCTCTGCAGATGATCTGTTAGCTGTTTGACAACTACTCTTTCAAGGATTTTTGATATGAAAGGAAGGTTGGAGATTGGCCTATAATTAGCTAAGACTGCTGGGTCTAGAGATGGCTTTTTGAGTAAAGGTTTAACTGCAGCCACCTTGAAGGCCTGTGGTACATAGCCGATTATTAGAGATAGGTTGATCATATATAAGATCGAAGAATTAATTAATGGCAGGACTTCTTTGAGCAGTTTTGTAGGAATGGGGTCTAAAAGACACGTTGATGGTTTGGAGGAAGTAATTATTGAAGTTAACTCAGAAAGATCAATTGGAGAAAAAGAGTCTAACTTAACATCAATGGTACTAAGAGTAGCTGTAGATAATATTACATCTGTGGGATGATTATTGGTAATTTTTTCTCTAATGATAAAAATTTTATTTGTGAAGAAGTTCATGAAGTCATTACTAGTTAACGTTAAAGGGATGGTTGGCTCAACAGAGCTCTGACTTTTTGTCAGCCTGGCTACAGTGCTGAAGAGAAATCTGGGGTTGTTCTTATTTTCTTCCATCAGTGACGAGTAGTAAGCTGTTCTGGCTTTGCGGAGGGCTTTCTTATAAAGCAACAAACTATTTCTCCAGGCTAAATGATGATCCTCTAAATTTGTGACACGCCATTTCCTCTCCAGATTACGAGTCATCTGCTTTAGGGCACATGTTTGAGAATTATACCACGGGGTCAGGTACTTCTGATTAGAGACCTTAGTTTTCACTGGAGCTACAGTATCCAGAGTCGTACGTAGTGAGGAGGTGAAATTATTAACAAGATAATCGACCTCTGTTGGGGTAGCGTTCAGATAGCTGCTCTGCTCTGTGTTGGTACAGGGCATTGAAGATGATAACAGTGGCTGGATTATATTCTTAAACTTAGTTACAGCGCTTTCAAAAAAAAAGACATCTACTGTGATAAAGTCTACTCTCCACTGCTGTGTAATCAATTATTGTAAATGTAAATGTTATCAGGAAATGATCAGACAGGAGAGGGTTTTCAGAAAACACTGTTAAATGTTCAGTTTCTATGCCATATGTTAAAACAAGATCTAGAGTGTGATTAAAGTGGTGGGTGGGTTCTTTTACATTTTGAGAGAAACCAATTGAGTCTAATAACAGATTAAATGCCATGTTGAGGCTGTCATTTTTAGCATCTACATGGATGTTAAAATCACCCACAATAATTATTTTTATCTGAGCTCAGACCTAAATTAGATATAAAGTCTGAGAAATCAGACAGAAACTCTGTGTAAGGCCCAGGTGGACGATAGATGATAACAAGTAAGACTGGTTTCTGAGTTTCACAGCTGGGGTGGACAATGTTAAGCATCAGGCTTTCAAATGAATTAAAAGTCTGTCTTGGTCTTGGTTGATTGGTCTTGGTTGATTTACTCTGCCTTACAGAAGTAAGGCAGAGTAAATCAATTTGTTGATCAATTATTAAGTCATGTACTAACAGAGACTTGGAGGAGAGAGACCTAATATTTAATAATCCACATTTCACTGTTTTACTCTTTGGTTCAGATGTGGATACTGTATTGTTCTTTCTTTGTAATTGTTTATGTTTAAGTTGTTTGTTGCTGGTTTTTAGTTTGTTTTTTGTCTTTTTGGGAGCTGACACAGTCTCTATGGAGATGGGTTGTTGGGGGGGGGGGGGGGGGGTAGCAGGAGGAGAGAAGCTGCAGAGAGGCGTGTAAGACTGCAACTCTGCTTCCTGGTCCCAACTCTGGATAGTCATATTTTGACATAGTCATAATTTGATAGTCATAATATCACATTAACAATGTGATATTATGGAAAATCACAGACATAACTTCACAAATGTGGACAAAAGGGGGGAAGGGCCAATGATGTTTTAGATGTTGAATGATGTCTCAACCAGTAGATAATGCTTGATATGACGTGTGTTACAGGCATGGCCTGGCTAGCTTACCCTAGCAATAGCCACTTACAGTTATTTATTTACTTATTCAGTCATTTTAATTTAAAAACTGTGTATATATTGTATATTTTAAGTATTTTTTTTTATCTCATTCTTATTCCCTGTTGATGCCCTTTCCTTATTTTTAATGTCATGCTGCTCTGTTGTATCTTAATTGCCCCTTGGGGATAAATAAAGTCTCTCTGATTCTGATTTTGAATAGCAGCTGGGGTGCACCAATTGTGAGGGTCAAAAGAAAGATCAGAGTCTCAGACTGTGTGTGGACTATAGGTCACTAAATGAGCAAATTCTTAAAGATGCTTATCCCCTGCCACGCATCCAAGATACCCTGGACACTATGTCCACTGCCAAGTACTTCAGTACACTAGACCTGACATCAGGATACTGGCAAGTGGAGATGACCCCCATCTCCCCAGAGCCCATAAAGCCCATGCTTTATGGGCTCTGTTTGTTAGTGTGGAATGTGATGCCTTTTGGACTGTGCAATGTACCGGCCACATTCCAAAGGCTTATGGACCAGCTGGACTACAGACGTGCTTAATGTACCTTGGTGACATCATTGACCTGGGTCAGGATAGCACACAAATGCTGGAGCGGCTCGAGCAAGTGTTCATTAGATTGCGTTGAGCTAACTAACTAAAGCCATCAAAATGCTGCCTGTTCTGAGAGCAGGTTGCCTGTCTGGGTCATATCATCTCTGTTGGAGATATTTCCACAGATCCCCAGAAGGTTCAACAAGTGATGCAATAGCCTACACCGCGGACCGTCATAGAAGTGCGTCAGTTTGTTGGCTTAGCCTCGTACTACTGCTGCTTTGTGGAGAACCTCGCCACAATAGCCAAACCCTTCCTCACTAAGAGGTATGCCCATTTTAGCTGGATTGGTGAGTGCCAAGAAGCATTACAGGAAATAAAACTGCTTACAGCAGCCGCTGTCCTGGGTTACTACCTGGACGAGGGCGACTTGTTCTTTGACACTGATGCAGGGACAATAGTTAGTACCACTGGGATCGGAGCAATCTTCTCCCAAGTACAAGGGGGTGAAGAGTGGGCCCTGGCCAATGGGAACAGGCAGCTGTTAATTACCTAACAAAACTACTGCACAACCAAGTGAGAGCTTCTGGAAGTTGTGGCATTAACCTCCCACTTCAGACAGTATCTGCTGGGTAGGCTATTCACTGTCCGGACTGACCATCGGGGTGGCTGTGGCTGTAGCTCAGGAGGTAGAGCAGGTCACCTACTGATCGGATGGTTGGAGGTTTGATCCCAGGCTCCTCCAGTCTGCATGCAAAGTATCCTTGGGCAAGATACTAACCCCAAGTTGCTCTCCAATGCATCCATCGGAGTATGAATGTGTGTGAGTGTAGTTAGAAAGCACTACGTATAGAGGTAGTGCTTGTGAGAATGGGTGTGACTGGGTGAATGTGGCGTGTTGTATAGAGCGATTTGAGTACTCCGGGAGAGTAGAAAATATATATATAAAATCAGTCCATTTACCATTTGCCATAGTAGCCTTGCTGGCTGACCAGGCCAAGGGTGCCTGAGGGCCAGCTGGCCTGCTGATTGGAGAAGCTGGCAGAGTATAACTTCCAGGTCCTACATTGACCTGGAAAAAAACACACCACAATGGTGATGCACTTTCCAGGAGACCCTGCCGTACTTCATACCCGTGTACAGTTCCAGAGCTCACCATCAACAGCAGCCAGCTCTAGCATAAAGGTGTGCCGTGTAATTTAGAGGACTATTGTACCAGCATAACCCCCCAGGTCACCCTCTAGTGGGGGGGAAGTGCGGTCTGATAGTACCAGTGGGGAAAGCTTGGTATCCGGACTAGAGTGTTCACCTGTAGCGACGGTGTACTCGGTAGTAGCCATGATACTCACCCAAATATCCACCGGGTGGGTGAGTCACACCACAGTAGCCTGTTCGTGGCTGGACCCCAAAACAGCTTGTGGCTGGCCAAAAGACTGACGTAGATATAGGCCCAGTTTGGGGATGGATGTAAAAGGGGGGAGGTTGGCCAGCCTGTGCTGATATGGCAGCATGCAGCCCCGCCACCAACGTCTACTGGGAGCAGTGGAAAAGATGTATCTAAAAGATGGAGTACTGTTGAGGAACTTTTTTAATTTATTTAATTTATTTTTTTGCCTGTCCCGTTTGGCTCTTTTGCCATCAGAATTATTGTCTAAAGGCGAAGAAAGATGCCCAACGGATTTACTTTACCAAATGGACCATCCCAGCTTTGCTGTAATGGTCTATTTGATTCACCTTTCATTGTTTATATTATTTTATTTTCACTTGCTGAATACGGGACAGACTTAACTGGGGGAAAGAAAGGGGAGATAGAAAGAGGGAAAGAAAAACAGCTGAGAAGAGGGACGGGGGAGAAGGGCAAAAAACCAACAGAATAAGCAAAAAAAATAAAAAATAAAAAAATAAATATATTGATCACCTGGATCACCTGTTCAGAAAGAGAAAAGAAAACAAGCAGAAGAAAACGAGAGTAATAGAATAAACAACATCACAATGATATATGGGAATATGACAGTAAATACTAAATATTAAACATTATTGTGCAGCACGTAACATTGACAGCGCACAGTGTGCTTTGAGGTTGGAGCCAAAAAGGGTGTAGTTTGTGTGTGTGATCACCTGTGTGTACACCTGTGAGCATGGACGCGCTTGTTCCTTCATGTAATGATCTCCTAGAGGGTGTGGGGGGGCCACAGCCCCGTCCTCCAGGGCATGAAGCAGGTATGGAGGAGATCGAGACTCCAGACATCCAGAGGCCCCCAGAACACAAGAGACCAAGGAAGACCAACAGAGGGGCAGCTGCGCCACTGTCCCAGAAAGAGCTGAGGAGAGTTCCAGATGAGGGGTCACTCAGCAGCCGCGGAGCAGAAGCCAGGGGGGGTTGCAGTGACGTGCCCGTGAGCTCCGCCGGCAGCCAGCTGTGCCTGAGTGACCGAGCCCCAGGCAGAGATGCCGGGGGCACCCCACCTCCGAAGTGGCCCGAGCGAGCCCCAGGCTCCAGGCCTCAGTCGGACGGCCAACTCCTCCTCCTAGCCCCCCCACTCCAGCAGGTCGCAGAGACCGGGGGTGTGAGAAGACTCCAAACCTCCCTCCACCCGCTCATATGTAGTGTTGATGCATGTGTGTTCTAAGATGCATTTTAAACCCAGGAGGGCATGGAGCTACCTGCCAGAGAGCACCAGGTAAGC
The DNA here is from genome assembly GCF_963576455.1 of Neolamprologus multifasciatus. Lineage (NCBI taxonomy): Eukaryota > Metazoa > Chordata > Actinopteri > Cichliformes > Cichlidae > Neolamprologus > Neolamprologus multifasciatus. Next base: position 3,358,890 of record NC_140449.1, read on the forward strand.
ACATAGCCCCTCCTGATAGCCCTCAGTGTCTACATGTATTTAAAATTGAGAGGTGGGCAACGACGCCAGGGGTGAGGTTGTACACCCTGATGGTAATTTGGATTCCGTGTAGCGTGCCCACCCCCAAGATCCTATATGTATGTGTAATGAGAGTGTGAGTAATGTGAATGTCTAAGTTGTGGGATAAAATTGAGGCACAGGCAACCAGAAGGGGACAGAGGGAATGTATTTTAGCAATGTATTTTACCCCCAGATCCTTCTGCCTTACGCCTATTGTTACTCAGTAATGCAGCAGATACATGACGGCCCAGTGTGCGGCTACTGGTATAACATGAAAGATGATATGAACCTGTGGCGCCCCACTTGCACCAGTTGTGCTGAAAGGGTGCGGCCCCTGAAAATCCCCCAGGCAGCAATGGGTACAGTACGTGTTGGTGCCCCCATGGAAAGAATTGCAGTCGATCTGATGGGGCCATTGAACAAAACAGAGAGGCGTAACCACTTCATACTGGTGGTACAAGACTATTTCAGCAAGTAGGTGGAGGCTTATCCAGTCCCCAATGAACAAGCACAGTGGCAGAAAAGGTTGTCTTAGAGTGGGCGTGGAGGTATGGAGCTCCACAGTTTCTGCATAGTCACCAGGGCACCAACAAGGGATGAGTGAACTGTTGAGAATCAAAAAGACACGCACCACACCGTTTTGCCCACAGTCTGATGGCTAGGTCGAACATTTTAATGATACTCTTCATAAGGCCTGAGCTGCCACTGCAGAGCGCTGCCACTGGGACTGGGATATAATGATCCCATATGCTGTCATGGCTTATTGGGCAACCAAACACAGCTCCACATGACTCGCTCTAAACATGATGCTTCTGGGGCAAGAGATAACTGAGCCTATTGACTTGGGGGTGTCGTCGGCTGGCAGACCTGTGACCATCAGCACTGCACCACAGTATGTGGTCAAGCGTGCTAAGAGACGGTACGACAAGAACATCTGCCAAGTTCAGCATCAAGTTGTCGCTGTAGTGTGGCATCTGATAGAAGGGACCAAGCGAGTGAGGCACAAGGTTCGCAAGTCTGTGTCTTCACTTGGCCCAGACAGTAAGCTAGTTACCATCAAATTTTAAATGGATTTTTACAGTATTTTGTATTAAAAACTCAGTTTAAAAAATCATGGTAATTCATAACAGTTTCCATATTATTTCATGGTAAACATGTGAACTCAGTCTATATTTTTTTTTCACTTTTTTTGCAGCTACTGATGACACAGCAGGATGAAAGAGCAAAAGTGTGCTCAAATTCTCTCTTCCTGTGTAGTTAATGCAATACTTTTGTTAAATCCCTAAATGAAGCTAGAAATATGCAATTTTTACTCTGTACAACTTTTTTCACACTGAGCTTACTGTTCTTTAAAGATTTGTTCTGAGCACCAGATAAGCATTTAAAGATATTATATCCAAAGAGGAAACTCAGTTTCATACTAGAGTGTGGACACAAAACAGGTCAGATTACTAATTTAGTTGCTGTTAGAGTGATATTGAAAAAATGGCAAAATGCAATGAGGTAAAAAAGAACCAGTGAAGATTAATGCCCTGTCAGAACAAGTGGAAACTAATAACATGGATCAGTGAAATCAGAAATTAGTGGCTTGTGTTTCAGTATGGGATAAATATGTTTTCTAAAGTAGATCCAAGTATCTGGAAATGGTGTGATGTAGGTTTAAAGGTCCAAATTAAAAATAGATAAAATCAGTAATCCACCAGTGGCTGGTGTATTGCACAATAGAAAGTAAAGCAAGCAGAAGTAAAGATGAAGATATTTACTGACTTAGACTTAGAATATATGTAGTACATCTCTTGCTTTAAAATGACCTCATGGCTTGTTTTGCAAGTGAATTGTGAAATCCCGAATTAAGTTTTATTGTTAAGACCTTAAGAAGTTGTGTAAAAGTCATTACAGGAAATGCTCTAATACACTTATTTAAAATCTGATGAATATGAAGGGAGACTATATCCTCACTAATTGCATGTCTTTGGAACATTCTAAATCTGTGAATGTGAGTGCAAATGGATGTCTGTCTCTGTTTTACTCCTGTGTTAGACTGGGGAGCTGTCCAGACGGTACCCTCCTTTTGCCAAAGGGCGCCCAAGGGCAGCACAGCTGATGCAAATGCTGGGCAGCAGCTTGGGATGCTGTAGGCCCAGGTCAAAAGGTGCAAGCAGGTGCCGGATGGCTCAGGCTTGGTCCTTGCCATCTATCTATACACTACATATATATTGAAAACTGGCAATCGGATGGCATTGCATGGTGGACAAAAATATGATACTTTTCTAGTTTTCATCAATACATCAGTTTTACAAGATTTCCAACACTGACGACTGAATTGCAGCCCCAAAGCATGACAAAGCCGTTGCGGATTATGTGTGGTGACATAGCAGAGGGTAGATTATAGCTTGGCTTATATTCAGAGGTGCACATAAGTGGTCCGCAGGTGCGCATGCGCTTTCAAAATAAAAGACGCGCACCAAATAAGAAGTTGCAACGTGCGTTTGCGTACATAAGATTGTCCGCTAAATCCCACTCTAGACACTCTGCCTTTTAAATAATATAAAAGGCACTGTGGGATTTTCACGGCATATTCTGCACCACATCTCTGTGCATTCATCATTTGTTTGAAGCCAACTCACTTCCTGCAACCACTTTTCCGAGAATACGCGCTTCTTTTGCGGTTCGGACTCCTTCTGACATTTCTTTGGAGGTGGAGGAAAACCAGAGTAATTGCTTAAAGGAGCTTCTTCGACATCTTTAAGAGTTCTAAACAAATGTCTGTCCTCCTCCAGAACATCTTCTGTATGCAAACATGCGTTGCAACTTCTTATGTGGTGCGCGTCTTTTATTTTGAAAGCGCATGCACACCTGCAGACCACTTATGTGCAGCCCTGCTTATATTGTCTTGGTGCAGAAGGTCCTCCAGACATCCAGACATCCAAGATTCACCTGTCATTGTGGGATGACAGGTGAATCTTGTGATATGAAGCCAGCTGATGATCACTGAGTGGGCAGCTCAGGGGATGTAGCGACAGTTGGGGTGCCCATGTGAGAATCCAACTTGTTCAGAAGAGCCTGGCGGATGGTTTCCTCAGTGTCCTAGGAGATGAAGCTGATCTTACAGTTGTTAGGAAGAATGGTTGTGGCCTTTCGGGGCGTCATGGTTTCACTCTGTTTTTCGCTCATAGTTTTTGCTCTGTGGGAGTTGGCGATGCGGGAAAAGGCACAAGGTTGAAGCTTGGGGCACCTAATGTTTGGAGAGCACTGCTCCCACCCTAGAGTCATAGGTGTTGTCTGCTTCTGCAATGAGTGATTTCTTGGTGTGGGGAAGAATCAGGACTGGCACAGAGGTAAACAGATGTTTAAATTAGTGAATGTGGTGAATACTCAGCTTCTGATGTCCAGATGAAGGTGAGGTGAGTGAGTGGTGCAGCTACCTGAATCGAGTTTCTGATGAAGGGGCAGTAAATGACAAGGAATGAAACTCACATTTTTCTGTTTTGACATACAGGTTTTACAGAAGTCCTTGCAGTGTGACATAGTGATTTGAAAAATATCATGACATCACCTAGATACACACTACCAGTCAAAAGTTTTAGAACACCCCAGATTTTCCAATTCAAGTCATTGAAGTGCAATGAATAGCTTGAAATCGAACAAACAAGTGGTGAAGTGCCAGTTTTTTAAAGGTAAGATTATCCAAAACTGAAAAATAATGTACATTTCAGAATTATACAAAAAGGCCATTTTCAGGAAACACAGCATGGGTTAACAATTTAAAGCTTTTCTGCAGCAATGGAGGTTGATCAAGACTTGAAAGTTGGTGCTACTAATTCCTGCAGGTCCAACCCCCTACAAGCAGTGCTGGAGCACACTGTGGTACCAGACCTTCATGAGCATCAGTTGAACATTATTGTACTGCAGAAAGTAGTGTGTTGGTACAGAAATGGTGAGAACAAGGCGATTAACAATGGAAGAGAGACAGACCATAAACATAAATGTAGGTCTGTCCTACAGAGAAACTGCAAAGAAAGTCAAGGTGTCAGTGAGTCCAGTTTCCTTCATCATCCAAAGGCTCAGAAACAACTGTGACAGGAAGAGGTCTGCAGACCCAAAGACACGACTGAATCACTTACAGTGTGATGGCGGCTCACAGGACAACAGCTTCAAGCAGCTTAATCGTGGTTGTAGTAAGAAGTCTCAGTTTTAGCTGTGAAGAGAAGACTTCCTGCTGCAGGTTTGACAGGACGAGCTGCAGCAACATCACAATAAGACAAAGAGGCTTGTCTGGGCCATTACACCGTTGGACTACTGAAGACTGGAAGAAGGTCTTATGGACTGATGGATCAGAATTTGGAATCTTTGGTTCATCACACAGGATCTTTGTATGCAATCAAGTAGGTGAAAGGACGGTTCCACAGTGTGTGGCATCAAGTGTACAACATGGAGGAGGAAGCGTGATGGTCTGGGGCTGTCTGCTGGATCCAGGGTCGGTGACTTGTACAGAGTGAGAGACACCCTGAACCAAAGCAGCTTCCACAGCATTCTAGAGTGCAATGCATCACTCTCTGATATGCATCTAGCTGTCAGGGGTTCATTCTACAGCAAGATGATGACCCAAAACATGAGTCCAAGCTGTGCCAGAACTACCTCAGGAACAAAGAACAAGATGGTGAGTTTGAAAACATGGAGTGTCCAGCACCGTCTCCAGACTCAAACCCCATCGATCTGGTTTGGGACAGGAGAGTGACAGCAAGGCAACCTTCATTACGGCCCTTGTACGGGAAAAACTGAATGAAGAATATTTGATTTCTATTGTAGAAAGAAGCCACGGGTGTGTTCAGCTGATATATCTGCCAAAGGTGCTACTTTGATGAGTCAAAAGTTTAGAACACATTTTGGTCTATAAATTGATTCCATGATTTCTTTTTAAAAGTCAAATTGCTTATGTGTACCATTCTTTCATTTCAGAGTGTAATAAAAGCATTAAGCTGCATAATTTTCAGTAAAAAACTGGACAAATTGAGGTGTTCTAAAACTTTTGCCCGGTAGTGTACAAACACAAAAATCTTCAGCAAATCTCTAAGAACATCATTGACTAATGCTTGGAAAACAGCAGGGGTGTTAGTGAGACGAAAAGGCAAAAGCAAATATTCGAAGTGATGTCTTGAAGTTCTCCAGAGGCCTGGTAATGAACTCATCATGTGATTCAGGTGTGCTGACCCAGGGTGAGATCTAAAACCTGCAGGACACCGGCCCTCGTGGACTGGGATTGGGGACTCCTGATGTAGGGTGGTACTGACCGGAAACCCGATCGGTACCCCGCATGTGCGAAAGGCCACTACTTCTGCTCGAAGCATTTCAGGACTCCCCGATCCTTACTGCGCATGTGCAAAGTTTGACCGTACAGATCAGGACTCCCCGATCCGTACCACACATGTGTGCAGATGTTCTCTTCTTCTTCCATTCCATTAATGGCAGTTTACTCCCCAGTGTACCAGGATACCGTCACTTGCTGACCGAGCGAATAAACCCTATAGTAAACTGAACGTGTGTCATTACAAATCATGTTTGTGTGTGCGTTCAATTTGATTCAGTGATAGTCGAGTGTGTTTATGCTTGTCTGTGTGGAGAGGATTGATTGAAATAGTGATGATGGGTGCTATCACTGGTCAGTAAACACTTAATCTGGCTGATGAATCTTCATGTGACATATTACAAGCTTTTATTTTTATACAGAGTAGGTGACATTTAGATTTAAAAGCTGAAAATGTATCATCGGAATACAGCAAATATCCTCAATTTCCACTACATATCCTTGGAATGTTTTTCTAAAATAAAATATAATATATCCTTGCTCAAAAGCCAATGTGGCTCATCACCTAAAATCGGTTTACTTTCTATATTTGTGTTAGATTTCTTGGTTTGCCACTTTGTCTTGAATTACCTTTGAATTCTTTGTAACCCCCTAGTGTTCATTTTCACAATGTTGCAAAATTAATTTTTGAAAATATTTTGAAAAAGGTATTCTTAGGTTAACTATTTGTTAAATCTAGATTTAACCACACTCATATGTATATGTCCATATAAAATTACACAGGACCACTTTATAATTTTCACAGGTTTACTGTAACAATACTGAACACAAACAACAGATTTCAAGAGCATGAACAAGTGATACAGGTAGAGAGGATGTGTTACAACCCAGATTGTGAGAAAAAGGAGACACAACACAAGATATTAATGGAAATAAAAAGCTTTTTGTTTTTTATAGAAATGAAATTTATGGAACTTTGATTTAGGCAACTTTGAGCTAATCAAACTAATGTCAGCTCCTTGATGATTAAACAAAACAAAGCTCGTCACGACTCCTTGGCTGGTCCACAGGAGCCAGGCCACACAGGGCAAAAGAAATAAAACTAACAATAAAATGAAAAAGGTCACAGCGGTCAACGACCAAACCGAAAACACCAATTACCAAAGACTCTCACAAAGAAAAACAAAAAACACAAACTAAGATGTGGGGGAACCACTGATGGGGAACCTGGTCACTAAAACCAGTGTGTGTGTGTGTGTGTGTGTGTGTGTGTGTGTGTGTGTGTGTTTGAACAGTGCAGACACATCAATTGTTCTTTTGGCTGCAAAAGTGGATGCAGTAGCCTGGGCTTTTCCTCCAAGAAAAATGTTAGTTCTCCTCTTTTACCTGCGCCAACATATCCTGTAATAGAAAAAAAATCAGAGGGAAGAAAGGGCTCCAAGCAGTTTTCATCATGTCATGCATCATTTTCATTGTCTGTAATGACAACAATGTAAGATTATACAGTGTTGCATACCTCAGGGACAATGTTTGTATTGATCTCCACATTGACGACAGATCTCAATAGTGTAAATGTTGAAGTACTGTTCTCTGTGAACCTGCTCCATGTGCAAACACCTGTGGAATGCAGAAGAAAAACAACAAAAAAAAAAACATTTACATGCTGCCAGTGAAAAACGTAACAACAGCAACAACAACCGTATCTATAATTTCATAATTTACTGAAGCCCTTACTGAAATATTCAGTAGACACAAGGTCTCTGAACATGGAGCACACCAGAGTTTGAAGATGTCTTCCAATATGTCGACGAGGACACATGCTGGTAACTGTAAAACATGGTGACAATTATGAAAATGCAAAATTTGTCCACCAAGTTTCAGAAATATGAGGACTGAACATATGATTGAGTGGTGTCTTCACAATTATTACTTTATTCCACTACTGAATAATGCCTCTTTCTGCCCTGATGCCTGTGACTATAATTACTAATTCAGTTACATCAACAATTTAAATAAAAGGGAAAATAAAGAGATTACCTCCAGTATAGGGCACCTGTCAGCCTCAGCCTTTATTGGAAAACATGATTATCACATTACATGGAAATGAAGATTACCACCACTGTGATGAATAGTCTCAACATAAAATTCTATGGTTATATTCTACAAATGGTTTTCTCATTGTTGTCCTCTCTCACTTGTCTGATTACACTTGGTGAAGGCTAGGAGGAGGTCGCCTTTGGTACCCTAAAGACAGGCTGGAGAGTTCCCCGGAGAAGGGATGCTTCTCCTGTCCAGAAGGTGAATCTCTGTCCAAGCCTTTAGAAAGCAAGGCCAGTCGGAGTTGTGTACTACTCTCTTCAATATGTTCAGTCACAGGGTTTATACGTGACTACATTAAGCCACTTTCACAAACATTTGCTTGAGCTGATGTTTTGCCTGAGCCAAATAATACCAACTGCGATTATGACGGTACCAGTTTGTCTATAGTATCAGCCATAGCCCTCAATGGGGGGAGTTAGACATGACTGAAAAACATGCTGTGAAGTTGAAGATCTATTAGGCTGTGTTTTGAATTTTGTTAAAAAAAATAACTTCATATTAGAAAACATATATATCACTATGCAGCTTAAACTAGTTTAATTAAACAGCAAAGCAGAACGAAATCAGGGCTGTTTCAAGACAGGGACTAAACCCCAATTCAACCACACCCAGGACTGATCCGGAATTAAAACAGTACAATAGTGATGGGATTTCCAGCTCTTTTTAGAGAGCCGGCTCTTTCGGCTCCGAACCGGCTCTTCGGGTTGTTTTGTTGCTTTAATTAATTTATTATTAACAATAATATAAAATTATGCACAAAAGGAATTACTACTGTAAAAAAAGTGGTTTTATTTATATATGTTATATATAAATATGCGGTGGCCCCTAGAGACAAAACACGTACAAACTCCAAAACACATTTCTAGCATGAACTGAGCTTCCAAAATAGAGCTACCTAGATCACTTAAATTACACAATTGAAAGCATGAAAGCATATGTGTATTGTTTGTGTATTTATACACAAGCACTCATATATAGTCAAATAATTTTTAAAAAAAAAGTTCATTTACCTGTTATTACCACACACCAAATCCGGTCATTGGTACTTGCTGGCTTGTGTAGCCACTAGGTAACAAAAGCTCAACACTGCCCCCTAGAATCCTGGAGCACTTCTGTTGTCTTTTGTATGTGTTTTGAGTTTTTATGTGCTTCTGAGTTTGTACGTGTTTTGGAGTTTGTACGTGTTTTTGAGTTTTTATGTGTTTTGGAGTTTGTACGTGTTTTTACGTGTTTTTGAGTTTTTACGTGTTTTTACGTGTTTTTACGTGATTTGAAGTTTGTACGTGCTTTGTCTGTAGGGGCCACCGTAAATATAATTTTATTTATTCACTCCACATAAAACGTAATAAATAAATCATATAATACAAAAATCAACTATTCACATTTCAAACTATTTAAATTTTCAACTTTTTCCTTTTACAAATTTAAAGTGAAACAACACAAAACACTGCAAACCACAACACAATTAAATATAAATTATAATATGAAAACAAAAAGAAGATGCATATTCTCTGTCATATGGACCTGCATGAATAAACTTTCTGAATCCTTTATCATCTGCAACTGAAAATAGTTGTGGATGATTACTATACCTTTCTAATGTGACGTTGTTGTCCCTGGTTCTTTTTCTCTCTCCCTCCCGCTCTGTTCCTGTGCTACTGAGTGTAACTACCGCCCCTCCCCCCTCTGCCAAGCGCAAAGCACAAGGCTCGCGTGCTGAGTGAAGCGGAAAAAAAGTGCGAGAGAGAGTGTGAGAGAAAGAATTTTTTTTTTTTTAAAAACGGTTCGCGTCGTTCACGTCAACAAAGTTTTTTGCCACAACAAATATCTTCAGGCATTATCGTCACATGGTGGTGTGCCGCAAAGGGTTTTACGGCATCTTCGAAAAGGAATTTTGGGGAAGATGGATTGCATGCCTGAATGCCCTCCATTATTTTCTGTCCTGCCCCTGAAAATCTGTCTGCTAGCTCCTGCAGCATTCGGTCCAAACAAGGAAAGAATATCTCGCACCTAAGCTGAGCTTGTGAGATTTGGTGTTGCACCACAGCTGGACTCAAGCACAAATCCTTCGAGTCTTTTCTGTTTGTGCCGTGCTCCCTGAGGAATCTGGATGTTGCAGCTTCCACAAATCTCCATGGCCTTCTCAAATATTTCCTCAGCAGCAGCAGCAGCAGCCTCTGTGCGCAGATTACTTAGGGCATAGGTGTCAAACTCTGGCCATACCAAATTACTATTAGAGCTGGTCTACTGGTATTATACAGCTAATATATATATTGTTTAGTATTAAGCTTTGCTGTTCCATATTCAGTTTTTCAGCAAAACGTGTTTGAGTCCATAAGAAAAGATTCATTCTTATATCTGGAGGAATAAATATCTTTCAATAAATATTAACGTTAGCCTGCAACTTTGTTCCAGTTTTGAATTTTGGCCCACTGTGTATTTGAGTTTGACACCCCTGACTTAGGGTATCAACTACCGACATCTTGTACTGCACAGCTTTGCCCATGTCTAGCCTTTCTCCCTGCAGGTAGCGGTGCAGGCCTTCAGTGATGCCAGGCAGCTGTGAGAACATGATTAACATGTACACAGTCTTGGGCTTTGACAGCTTGGATCGCAATAGCAATAGGAGTGTTTGTGGCCTGGGAGTTGCTAAAACTGCAGAAATGTTGTTGAGAAGGGCTTTAACAGAATTTACTTGGCAGGCCCATCTTGTGTTAGAGAGCTGAACAAGCGGAGAAGACTCCAAACAAGAGGTTTTGAAAGGTGTTGAAAAATGTGTAGACATTTTCCAAAACTCCAAAGAAGTCGAAAGCAGCTGGGATAGCCCTGCATGTATGGCAAAGGACAAGGTTGAGCTCATGTGCATAGCAGTGCACATATACTGCTTCAGGGTGTCTCTGTCTGAAATGGGCCTGCACACCACCCACAGCACCACTCATGACAGATGCCCCATCATTGGATTGAGCAACACAAAGTCACTGAGCGTGTGATACTGCAACAGCTCCTCAATAGCGTCTGTAATGCACTGCATCAAACCTTTCGTAGACCAAGAAAATACTCTTTGATATGACACAAAACGTACACAAGCTGCAAGCTGCTCCGTGTGCCCATCTCCAGCCTCATCAGCCATAACAGAGTACATCTCAGCTTCCTTCATCTCTTTAACTGTATTTCCAGTTACTTCATGTGAAGTACTGGTTATCATCTCATTTTGTGAAAAATGAGATAGTTAGTATGTGAGACAGGACTGTAACTGTAATTTTTCAAAAATGGATCAAATTTTTTCAGCACCTTCATGCACTCAAGGAAGTCCCTTGATTATGACTGGTGGATTCCTGCTGGTCACGGAATGGCATTCCTTGTTTTCCAAGGAAACTTGTTAAAGCTAAGATCCTGTGGAGATACTGTCGTCTCTCTGAAATCTCTGCTGCGTTTGCTGATATAAGTTGCTTAACAACATCACCTTGGTTTTTTGTGGTTTTAAAGCTGTGCCAGCAGATAGAAGACGAATGGCTGGAAGTCTTTTCGTGCTCCCTAAAGGCTTCTAAAGCCCTCTTCCAATTGCAGAACCCTGAATGACTGAGGCCATCTTTATTTTAAGTATTCTGCTTCCTAAAAATGCAATTTTTAAAAACAGAAAGCCAAGTTCCTCACAACAGAATACTCGACCCAGTGTAAACTGTTCAAACCAACTCTGATTGAACGTCTGATGAACCTCTGCTGGCCCCCAAACGGGCTCAGTGGATACTGTGGGAGGACATTTTTTCTTGGATCACTTTCTAGAGTTCCTACATCATTTCCTGCTAAACCTCCTTCAACTGTCCTTAATGATCCACCTGCTGCTTCCTGCTGTGATGCTGTTGACCAATCTGAATGATCAGAAAGAGAATAATCACAATCATTGGTCTCTATGAGTTACAAGTTTTTACCATATTATTTTTTAATTCTACCAAAGCACCCTATTTAGATTCAGAAAAGTGTATATAACTATTTAGTGCTTGTTGTGCAAACAAGTCCGCATAACATAATAAATATAGAAAATATAATAAATAAATAAATATAATAAATATTATAAATTCTAAATATAGAATTTGAAAAATAACAAACCTAAAAAGATACACTAGGTAATAGATACATGTTCTGATGAGTTTTGACAAACAACCATTTGACTAACATGTGTCTCACCTGCTCTTGTTCTCGCTCTGTTCCTCTCTCTCTCTGTGCTGACAATCAAGCCAAACACCAAAATCCTCAAATATACAGTTGAAACCAGATATTTACATACTCTTCAGATAAAAACACTTTTTTAATTGTAAAATATCAGATTGGACTGAATGTTTACTTTTTAGATTGATAAATATAAAAAACATATTTGTTAACTTTAAGAGTAAAGAGAGAAATTGTCTGTATTTCTTAATTGTAAATGGCACCAAATTGTATTCAAACTGAGCCACACTTATGGAGCTCCACAATTCTTTTCCTGGTGTTTTGGTTGACATCTCTTGATGTTCCCATTTCAAAGAAACAGGCTCTGTGTTTTGGGGGTGTCTTATATGCATCCACAGCTGTGCCACCAACAGTGTTGGGAAGGTTACTTTTAAAATGTATTCCATTACAGATTACAGATTACATGCCCCAAAATGTATTCTGTAACGTATTCCGTTACGTTACTCAATGAGAGTAACGTATTCTGAATACTTTGGATTACTTAATATATTATCATGCTGTTTACAACTACATGAATGTACTATTGCTGTGATTTATTACTGTTACTGAAGGTTCGCGGCTCCGAACCGTAGTAAAGGGACCTCTGGCTAATACGGTGGGTTCTGTGTCGGGCTCGTAGCCGAAAACGAGCTTTACTTTGTTGTCTGGGTCAACTTTGCTAGCAGAGACAGAGAGAGGCGTTGAAAGGCTGCTCCAACAGAACTTATTGTTTCAGAGGAAAACACGAACACAGTCGAGTCTTAATAGCTTACTTACAACTGGGCTCGTCAGGCTCTCTTCTTGGCTGCAGTGGTTATTATTATATTTACATGCTTCCAGCTCCCGTTTCTGCTCGATGACAGCTCGTACTTTTCCTTTTTCTCCCTCCCTCGCTCACAGACACATAACATGTATGGCAGTCCATTCTCCCTGCAGCACGGACTACACTGCCCATGATGCTACATTCTTTAGAGCTATACCTGTAGCATTCTGCCTATTAGCTTAGCACAACAACAACAAAAAGGCCTCTCTCACCCAGGAAACACGCAGAGAGAGAGCGTCGCCCTGTAACCATGGCAACCGTAACGCTGCCGCCTGGAACAACAGAACGTAGCTGTCAAACAAAACCCAAACAGTCCTGACCCGCCACAATATGAAACAGGGAAGTACCGCTGTGTAATCCATTTATTTCAACAAAGTAACTGTATTCTAAATACCACCTTTTTAAACGGTAACTGTAACCGAATACTGTTACTCATACTCAACTACAAAATAAGGCTGGGATGATTTCATGCCTCAGCATCAACGACTTTGACTTATTAAGGTTTAACGTGACTGCACAGAAATGCGCCTCGCCAGACTGAAGAGGGTCCAAGTCTTTCTGCCACTTTGCTCCTGGACTGACATACTGATGATCAATCTGCCATTCAGGAGTCCCATATGAGTGGTCCAGGAGAAACTTCCTCTCAGTTGGTGGATCTGATGATATGCAAATATGTGGCATGACATACAAACTTTAATCCATTTTTAACATTAATTCAAAATGTAATTGCGACTACTTATTGCATGTCATACTCGTACTTTTTGATCTGTGGTAGTTCCTCAGTCTGGACACGTTTACCTTCTGGCAAGTTGCTCCCTTCACAATAGTGGCCACCCCCTTTGGCGTGATGCTGGCCACAGTGTACGGTCCTTGGTGCTGGCTCAATAATGCATCTCCTGTGCGTCTCCTTTTTTGGATCTCCTGACAAAAGAACATCATCGCCTGTGTAACAGTTGCTATTGTAATGCAGTGTATCACCACATGGCGGCGCCTCCTGTCTCATGACAGGTGCGTCACCCCCTTTTTGTTCTTCTTCGCACTCCTCCTATAATGGATGCTCCCGTGTGTACGCAGACTAGTGTGCTCTCATGTAATGTGTGGTAGACGTAGCACTTTTATTTTTGATATTGTAAATAAATGAGTACTTTCGGAAAGTCAGAAGCTGTTGCTCATTTGCTATCCACCTGCACACCTCCATGGCTGGCTTCATCTCCACCGCACGTTACACCTGCTTGAACACTGTCTTACCTGCTTCCTTTTCCGTGGTCCAAAGGTCTTCTTCTGGGTGTCCTGTGCCCTCTCAATGTTGCGAAGAACCTACAAAACAATTACATGAAAAGCAGAGAGAGAAATAGAAATATTTATTATTCATCAAGTTGCCGTGGCAATGCTCATACTGGAAATATAGAAAAGCTATCTACTACAGCAGAAAAAGTGTTGGATACAGAATAAAAAATGAGAATTGTATCAACCACATTTTCCCTTTTCTCTGTCAGTCAGCCTTCAAATGTACAGACCATTTCATTCAGAACCGCCATCTCCTCAACTGATTTTTTAAAAACTTGAGTTTAAAAACACATTCTTAAGAGGATGCTACACTGTAAATCATCTTAAAAGTAATACAAAATGTCAAAACAGGAATGCAGTGTTGATGGCATACACCACAGCAGCAAGGTGAACATCCCAGTCATTGTGGTTCTGATTGACGTACTTTCCAAGAGCACGCTAAATGTTAATATTCAGCATGCTGAAAATGCTGTTGTTGAGCTGCAGTGACATGAGCAGACTTGGCCTAAATGCATCATATCATATGTCAAGGCATGAATAACACTTTCACAAGTTTTACCTGGTTCACAAACTCCTTTCCTTGGTCAGTGATGATTTTCTTGACCATGCCAAACGTGTATAACTTCGAGGTCATGATTGCAGAGACCTCAGCTGCAGTCTTGGACTTAAGAGGTTCTGCAATCACCCACTTAGTAAACAGATCGGTCATTGTCAGGACATATCGGTTCCCTAGACGTGTTTCCGGGAGTGGTCCAATTAAATCCATGCCCAGCACTTCCCAAGGTTCTTTTTCCTGCATGTCTCAGAACTTCATCCATCCATCCATTTTAAAATTTAAAGCTACCCTGCAACACACAAGCTTATTAGCATGAAAATTAAATGGGTGAACAGGCTTTGAGATGTACCTTGATGGGATGTAATGCTGGTGCCGTGGTCTTGATTGGGTCATTCATCTGGCAGCGATGACAGCGTCTGACCTGAAAGATGTATCCCAAAAAATATTTCTAGGATACCGAAAAAACATTTGTTAACAATAAAATAAAAAGACAGAAACTAATGTTGAAATGTAAGTGTGCAAGGTAACACATTCATGCAGAATTAGCCTATAAATGATTTATAAAAAATTATGAACAGGTTCTGATTTATCTTGTTAACTGAAATAAGGCCATACCCATTCACTGATGTCCTGGTTCAATGTTGGCCAGTAATAGCCAGCAACAACCCTTTTCGGGTACCTCTGACACCATTGTGGTTCCCGGTACCAGGGTTATTGTGGCTTTCCATCAAAACGGACTTCTTCTCCTCCTCTGACATGACTACCAGGCGTATGCTCTGCATACTGGGGCCAGTGTAGAAGAGTCAGTTGACTGTTACAAGATGAAAATGTAAAAAGCTGAAAGAGTTGCTGACTGAAGTAAACTGAAATGTCTGACAGATATTAATAAAGCTTGGGATAATAGATCTGCACCAATATGCTACATTTACCTTCAATCTTTAAAAATATATATAGGCTATATATGATAAAAGTTGTATTTACGATTTTTTTTCTAAAATAAAAAGAAGCCCACACACCAAGAACCATGAATTTCAGTGGTAGAGAGAGAGAGTTTCAATATTAAAATAAAAGATCAACATTAATTTTAATTTCCTTTATGTCTGTAATTAGGCGCCATTCCATGTGGCTGTCTGTCCTGCGCACTGGTTTCTCCCGTTTATGTTGGCATAGATTTTGGCCGCGGACCAGTGTGCCAACCTGGGCATCCTTGCCCCTCGGTCTGCACAAAGAGGCCTTGTACTGGAGGTCAGACACATATGGCAACACGTTCTCACTCCCAAAGCGTAACATTTTACGCTAGGTGACAAATCGTCAACATATTACGTTTTCGGCTACCCACCACGTTCCTAAATGACGACCTCAGAAAAATGAGGAAATATGAGAACCATATGGACTCAATCTACACATGTTCGCTCTTTTTCTTCAAATCGCTTAGAAACACGCTATTTAACATCATTAAAGTCCTGGTTAACCTCAGGAAAAAGGTTATGGTTAGGGCTAGGGATAAGGTTAGGTTTAGGGCTGGAATACAGGGCTGGAACGTCTATTACCGCGGGAGCGTCATTGCACTGGATTTCGGCCATAACCCGCCGCCTACCATAAGAATGCCGAAGGTCTCCTTTTGCGTTGCTCAGGAACGCCGCGGGATGTGACAAAACGTCGGCATGTTACGCCTCGGGAGTGAGAACGGGCTCCATATGGAATGGAGGGCCTAGCCTGCTTTGCGATGTTTCGACCGGCCATCCATGTCCGGTAGTTCCCCTTTTGTGGCGTCGTTGCATTTTCGACTACATGCCCTCTCTCATTCAGGTGTCCGGGCCTCGGTCAAGCTGGTCAGCTCCAGGTTAGTTTGCCTGGGCCTTCGCAAATAGGTGAAAGACTGGGCAGCAACATGCATCCCATGCCAACACGCTAAGATCCATGGGCACACACAGGTGCCTCTCGAATCCTTCCACATTCCAGGGAGGCGTTTCGATCATGTACATGTGGATCTGGTTGGTCCTCTGCTGCAGTTGCAAAGTTTCATGCAGCTTTTGACTGTAGTGGACCGCACAACCCGGTGGCTCGAGGCAGTGCCTCTGGCGTCCACTACAGCAGCAGTGGTAGCCACTGTTCATGTTTCGGTCCCTCCGTCGACATCATCTCAGACAGGGGCCCCCAGTTCGTTTCGGAGCTTTGGTCTGCCATAGCTGACGACCTGGGGGTCAAGGTCCACCGAACCACTGCGTACCACCCGCAAGCTAACGGGATGTGTGAGCGGTTCCACCGGTCGCTTAAGGCCGCGCTCCAGGCTTCTCTTACAGATGGCAACTGGGTTGACCGCCTTCCGTGGGTTTTACTGGGGGCGCGGTTAAAGAAGGCCTCTGGGTTTCCCTGGCTGAACTTGGCATGCGCTCCACTCCAGCCAACTGCTCCTAGTGCAACCAACCAGAGGCACGGTCAGCTCTGGCCTTTAAGTCAGAGGTGCCTCTGCTATTCCTAGACTCTGAAATAATCTCCCATTTGTAACTTGCACATTGGAATCTATTCAATCATTCAAATCGCGCTTAAAAATCCACCTGTTCAACTTAGCTTTTGAAGCAAATTAGTTTGGCTTTCACTCGGCCTGCACTACACCATGTAACTAAATTTTTACTTGCAATTATACTATTTGTTTCTTGTTCTGCCTGCATTGCAGCATTATTGTGAAGCACTTTGATGTACACTAGACTTTTAAAATGTGCTATAGAAACTTTGATTTGTCCTCAGCTAGCCCCTCCAGGGGGGAATTCTTGCCTGAGAGCCCACCCCCGCGCCCCTCTGTGCTGTCTTTCCGTCCCCCAAGAGACTCGTTTTGTGTTCCTGGCCAAGTGCACCATTGTTACTTTTGTTCCGAGGTCATTGGACTCTCCTCAGTTTGTTTTTGTCAGGCATGACTCTCATAGGCCTCTTGTTGCATCCACCGTATGACGGCCCATTTAGGGTTATTCAACCAGGCTGGAAGGATTTCCTTTTGGACTTTGGGGGTTGGTAGGAGGTTGTTTCCATAGATAGATGTGTGGTGGACCACTGGAGGGCTCCACTCACACCCAGTTTACAGGAAGTGTTGTTGTTGTGTTTTGGAGCGAAAAGTATTCAGTTGTGCGGTGATGAGCAATAAACCAGGAGTGTTGAGATTTGAAATATATATTTTGAAGCTTATCTGCTGATTATATTGTTTTATGTATAAGAGAGGGCCAGCTTTGAGTTTGAGTTAAAGGTACTGACAGGAAACTACATGCTTTTACAAAACTAGGACCTGCAGCCAGAAAGTGAAACTAAGCAGAGTCTTTGATCGAAACTTAGTGGTCGTGTCCAAATTCATGGGCTGCTTCCTCCTGAGGCCGCATTTGTAGACTGATTACGTCACAGCGACGCGCCGAAGGCTGTCCAAATTCGTAGACTCCTCCGAATGCAGCCGACAAATGCGTCCTCCTTTTCCCCGAATTTGAAGGATGGGTCGGGTGTGTCCTTTGTGGCCCACCATATCCCAGAATTCATAGCGCGGCCCAGCCAAACTCCAGTTTCCAACAATGGCGGCTGCTACTAAGTTTTAAAATTACTCTTATTAAACTTTCTGGGTCACAAAATAAACTTTTAACATATTTTCAGGCAAGAAAGTAGCTGTGTAAACATCAAATATCTGCTCGGTTTATCAAGATATCGCATATTTGCAAAAGTGCTTCGACGTTTTCGGAGACGTCTGATACCCACCAGCTCGATAGCAAGCCGGGAGGTCGAGGGTCACTGAAGCCGCAGAGAACGGCACAACTCCCGGCACATCATTTTCAGATCACCGCGGAGTTTCGCTTCTCAGGTTAAACGTAATATATAAGTCACTTAGACAACCTAAAAATGTTATTGTTGGGCTTTTTTCAGTGTTTTATTTGTTCATGAGTAAATCGGTTTGGCTGAGATTAAAGTTATTAGATTAGATAAAATAAAACTTTATTAATCCCCCGGTTGGGTTCCTCCAGGATTTTCACACAGCTGACTAAACGTCAAACAGAAAACTGATTAAACAGAAGTGTGAGACGGTCGAGAGTTTACTCCAGTGTCCTGTTATATTTTAGATAGCAAGGAGCAGACGGCCGAGTTTATTAAACTCCACTGAGACAGCGGTGACGCAAATCAGAAGGCTAGACCGTCCAATTTCACGGCCGTTAACTTCCGGCCTACCCGACCTTCTGAGGACCCGGCCCACGTAGACCGCCGGGTCCTCAGGAGGATGCAGCCCATGAATTTGGACACGACCAAACTGTGTGTGATGTCTAGAGGAAGTATATAAATGACTAAGCTTCCTGTTTCAGACTTTGGCGGACGTGTCTGTGTGTCTGCTGAGTCTCCTTATTCCGAATATGTAAAATTAAAGATCATTTTTTAAGTAAAAGACCATTTTGAGCCGTGTCTTTCTTGGCCGTAAAGAATACAAGAGAACTGGATTTAATAGTTAATCGAGAGCTCTCGTGTCGTCTGTGTTTACCTCCTGTCGTGGAAAATCTAACAATAACCTGCAACACACCCAGTGAGCTTGATTTGAAGTGGGTTTAATAAACACATTGCAATGTGGAGAGAGCATCCCAGTGAAACACCAGGACCATCTCTGAACTGTGGCCACCGCCCTTACATCTTATATACAGACACACAGACAAAGAACATCCACAAACTCTCACATGTTGGCCCCTCTCAGGGGGGGCTATACCTCCTCCCTCACAGAGAGAATTATGACCTTGTTTTCTGCTTGGCCGTCACCTAAAGATTTACATCCCCGATAAGCAGAAGGAGTCTCACTATCTGTTTAACGTCTCAACGGCCTCACTGTGTTAACGTTCCACATGCATGTAAACTAGTGACAGGAGAGCTTTTACTATGGCAAAGTGAGAAAGTGATATTACTGTAAGTAATGTCCATCCATCTTCATCCGCTTTATCCGGGGCCGGGTCGCGGGGGCAGCAGCCTAAGCAAAGAGGCCCAGACCTCCCTCTCCCCAGCCACCTCCTCCAGCTCGTCCGGGGGAACACCAAGGCGTTCCCAGGCCAGCCGAGAGATATAATCTCTCCAGCGTGTCCTGGGTCTGCCCCGGGGCCTCCTCCCGGTGGGACATGCCTGGAACACCTCACCCAGGAGGCGCCCAGGGGGCATCCTTGTCAGATGCCCAAACCACCTCAACTGGCTCCTTTCGATGTGGAGCAGCAGCGGCTCTACTCTGAGCCCCTCCCGGATGGCCGAACTTCTCACCCTATCTCTAAGGGAGAGGCCAGCCCCCCTTCGGAGGAAGCTCATTTCCGCCACTTGTATCCGCGATCTTGTCCTTTCGGTCACTACCCACAGCTCGTGGCCATAGGTGAGGGTAGGGACGTAGATCGACCGGTAAATTGAGAGCTTCGCTTTTACACTCAGCTCCCTCTTCACCACGACGGACCGGAGCAGCGTCTGCATTACTGCAGCTGCAGCCCCAATCCGTCTGTCGATCTCCGGCTCCCTTCTCCCATCACTCACAAGACCCCGAGATACTTGAACTCCTCCACTTGGGGCAGGAACTCATCCCCTACCCGGAGTGGGCACTCCACCCTTTTCCGGCTGAGAACCATGGCCTCAGATTTGGAGGTGCTGATCCTCATTCCCGCTGCTTCACACTCGGCTGCGAACCGCTCCAGTGCGATCTGGAGGCCCTCACCCGATGAAGCCAACAGAACCACATCATCCGCAAAGATCAGAGATGAAATTCTGAGGCCACCAAAGCGAAAGCCCTCCGCCACTTGGCTGCGCCTAGAAATCCTGTCCATAAAAATTATGAACAGAACCGGTGACAAAGGGCAGCCCTGGCGGAGCCCATCACCCACCGGGAACGAGTGACTCTTGCAACGGTTGTATAGGGATCGAATGGCCCGTAGCAATGGGCCAGACACCCCATACTCCCGCAACACCTCCCACAGGACACCCCGAGGGACATGGTCGAATGCCTTCTCCAAGTCCACAAAACACATGTAGACTGGTTGGGCAAACTCCCATGCACCCTCAAGTATCCTCGAGAGGATGAAGAGCTGGTCCAGTGTTCCGCGACCAGGACGAAAACCGCATTGTTCCTCCTGCATCCGAGGTTCGACTAGCGGACGAACTCTCCTTTCCAGCACCCTGGCATAGACTTTCCCGGGGAGGCTAAGGAGTGTGATTCCCCTGTAGTTGGAACACACCCTCCGGTCCCCCTTCTTAAAGATGGGGACCACCAACCCCGGTCTGCCAATCCACAGGTACTGCCCCTGATCTCCACGCAACATTGCAGAGGCGTGTCAACCAGGACAGCCCTACAACGTCCAGAGCCTTCAGGAACTCGGGGCGGACCTCATCAACACCAGGGGCTCTGCCACCAAGGAGTTGTTTAACTGCCTCAGTGACCTCGCCCCCGGAAATTGGCGGGTCATTCCCCTCATCCCCAGACTCTGCCTCCTCCTCGGAAGACGCGTCAGTGGGATTAAGGAGGTCCTCGTAGTATTCCTTCCACCGCCTGACAATTTTCTCAGTCGACGTCAGCAGCGCTCCGCCAGCACTATACACAGTGCAGGTAGAGCACCGCTTTCCCCTCCTGAGACGCCTGACGGTTTGCCAGAACCTCTTCGAGGCAGTCCGAAAGTCTTTTTCCATGGCCTCTCCGAACTCCTCCCACACCCGAGTTTTTGCTTCAGCCACTGCCCGAGCCGCATTCCGCTTGGCCTGTCGATACCTGTCGGCTGCCTCCGGAGTCCCACAGGCTAACCAAGCCCGATAGGACTCCTTCTTCAGCCTGGTGGCTCCCTTCACCTCTGGTGTCCACCATTTGGTTCGGGGATTGCCACCACGGCAGGCACCAACCACCTTGCGGCCGCAGCTCAATGCAGCAGCTTCGGCAATGGAGGCGCTGAACATGGTCCATTCGGACTCAATGTCCCCCGCCTCCCTCGGAATGCTGTTGAAGCTCTGCCGGAGGTGTGCGTTGAAGATCTCGCGGACTGGGGCCTCTGCTAGTCGTTCCCAGCACACCCTCACTGCGCGTTTAGGTGCACCAGGTCTGTCCAGCGTCCTCCCCCGCCACCTGATCCAACTCACCACCAGGTGGTGATCAGTTGACAGCTCAGCCCCTCTCTTTACCCGAGTGTCCAGAACATATGGTCGCAGGTCTGGTGATACGATTACAAAATCGATCATCGACCTACGGCCTAGAGTGTCCTGGTGCCACGTGCACTTATGGACACTCTTATGTTCGAACAAGGTGTTCGTTATGGCCAAACTGTGATTAGCACAGAAGTCCAATAACAAAGCACCGCTCGGGTTCAGATCAGGGAGGCCGTTCCTCCCAATCAGCCCCTCCAGGTCTCCTGGAGGGCTCCTGGCCGCCACCCGGCACACAATGCACCTGACCCCTATGGCGCCTCCTGCGGGTGGTGGGCCTGCGTGAGGATGGGCCCATGTCTCCTCTTCGGGCTGTGCCCGGCCAGGCCCCATGGACTAAGGCCCGGCCACCAGACGCTCGCCCACGGGCACCCTCCCCGGGCCTGGCTCCAAGGCGGGGCCCCGGTAACCCTAGCCCCGGCAGGGTAAACTGTTCCCTCTGTGTTTTTTTCATAAGGGTCTTCTGAATCGCTCTTTGTCTGGTCCCTCACCCAGGACCAATTTGCCATGGGAGGCCCTACCAGGGGGCAAAAGCCCCCAGACAACATAGCCCCTGGGATCCCTGGGACACACAAACCCCTCCACCACGATAAGGTTGCGATTCATGGAGGAGGTGAATATGAACTAATGAACTAATGTGATATGATTAAATATGTGATTAATATTATATTATATATTAATATTAATATATGAGAAAAGAAATCTGCCACTCCACAATACCACACAGGCTGCACGTCACCTACCTCTCCGGCATTATATGAATCGGACATGTGCAATGACCCTGGTGGTGCTGGTTCTTCTTCTGCAAGTATGGCAGAAATGTTAGTTGCCATTGTACTCTCTTATTTATGTCTCACTCTGGTTGTTTAAATTCTCGGAGCACTGTTAATTTATTTTGTCTTATTGTTAAATTTATCCTATCAAATTACACCTAGTTTATTTGTGGCTTATGTATTCATGCCATTGTTAGTATCAGGCTACGTCCACACGTACACGGGTACTTTTGAAAACTCAGTAAAGAGTTCATCTGTATTTCATTACAACGTCTTGAGGGTTCCTGCAGATTTCTCTCTGTGTGAAACAGCAGTGGATGGAGGAGCTTTGTGGTTTTCTTCATGTCACAGTTTGCTGATCAGGTGCTTTGATGAACGACTCCCACTAGTTTTTTCTCAACCTGAGCTCACCGTATCAGTAACAGCTTTTTACTCTTCATAAACAGACTCCATGTTAACTGTGCCAGCATCATCATCACTGCTGCTGTTGTGTTATCAGTCTTTCTGTTTCAAACTTGAGGCTGTGGACTTAATGTTGTTAACTTTTTATTCACGCATTTGTGTTGCTGGTCTGTTTTCACTTGCAAATGTGTTTGGACACAACACAGTCCACAGGACGCACTCAGAAGCTGCAGCTTCACAAGTACTCTGTTTAATCTGCACTGGTCACTTCACTTTATTGTTATTGATATTTAAAAAGTGCAACACTGTAATTTTCTGCTGCTCATTCCTGTGCAATATCCCATCTGCCCTCCCGTCTTATTTCTTTTCAAGATTTTCTTATTTAATCACTAGTGTACATATATTTATATTTACAGATACATATATATTTAGTCATCTTTTCTCTTTTACCATGTCTCTCTAATATTTTGCTCTTTACTATTTTTCTATTTTTTTAATTATTTTATTTTATTATATTTTCTCCTACTGTATCATGCTGCTGAGTGACTGCTGCTCGTCAAACACATTTCATTGCAATGTTGACCCTGTGCTTGCATATGACAAATAAAACTGAAACTGAACGTCTATCGTTCGCATTTTCATGGCAACAATGGCACGTTACAGTGCCGTGCCTTAAACAAAGCACTGAAGCAAAGAGAACTTTTTATAATCGAATCATTCAAAATACTTGATGAATTGTTGCAGCGCTAACATAAATTTTCAGAAATGTTTGTTTGATGTTTGCAAGCAGTGAAAACAATCTGAAAAAAACACATTGGGTGAATATATGTTAACAAATGTAACACAGACACACAGAGAGAATCACTTAAATCACCTCGAGGCTGCAGCAGCCACAGCCGATGCTGCAGTCATTGGGAGTAGCCAGACATGCCTTGTGACATGGAGTTGATATTGCATGTGTTTTCCAACATGTTGCTCGTGAACACAAGCTTTGGGAGGGAGCTTTGTTCTATATATAAGTTAAGGGCTTAATTGATTTATCATTTGTTTCAGCAGCATGCTGGCTTAAATGAGGGAGAACGCCTCCCAAGGGAAACTACTTCTCATTGAGTCAACTGCTGAGAGGAACTCACCAAGATATGCGTAATTATCTGCTAACTTCATCAGCGGATAATTACCATTTTTTCTTTTTATTCTTTATTAGCTTGGTGATCTTGTGCTTCCATTGAAGTGACAGATCAAAGAATAACGCTGAAGTCCGTTCCTCCTTCTGCTTGTTCGACTTTGGCCACAATAGGATGAGGTCTTCTAGCCTCAGTCCTCCTCCACTCCCTAGTTGTCCTTTAAAAGCTTCAGGTCGGGCTTGATGAAGATTTTATGTCTTTCTAAGCAGATTACCTCTCATATTATGGGCCTGGAGACTGATGGCAGTCTCTTTTATTTTTTATAAATTTTCCCCATTAAGCAGGGTCACATTCTCAGTTAGTGACTTGACAGAGTCAGAGTTGAGGAGTTGTGCACACAAGTCTACTAATACCTAATCAAGAGCAGGTCACCTACGAATGACGAATCTACAATTACTAATGAAAAGGTTGGTAGTTCGATACCTGGTTGCTCCAGTTTGCATGGCAAATGTGCTTGGGCAAGATCCTAACCCTGAGTTCCTCTCTGATGCATCTGTAGGAGTGTGTTAGATTGAAGGAAAAACCACAGAAAACCCCTCAAAAAATGTAGAAAAAAGTGCTGATATGAATGGATGTGAATAGGTAAATGATGCAGTTTGTATGAAGTGCTTTGAGCTACATCAAGTGTAGCACACATAAATTTGAATTAAGGCTGATGATGCTTAGATTTATTCACTGAATTTCACCTTCATTCTGTCACACTGTCTAGTATAAAGACAGTGTTCGAGTGAATTGTTAAACGTTGCCATTGTTGTACTTAAATTTGTAAACCGTGTCATAAACTGCATGTTTAGATATTTTTCTGTTCCTCCCCTACATATGTGGATGTGGGGGAGGCAACTAGTTATAGTGTTTAACTGCAGACATTGCATGTAAAGTTTTGTGTCCTTATTTAGTGAGGATATTATCAGCAGGAAGTCACACAAACACACACACACACATGCTTGCACATGCATATGCACACACACACTCAGTGCCTTAGTTTTAGTTCTTTGGAGATGTCTGAGGTCGAGGGCAGAGGTGCTGCTCTGAGATCCAACCAGGCTTCCCTTCCTAGCAAGTTAAAACCGGTGAAGCTGTTTGTCTTGCTTTCTCGTCTCTGAACCAGCGGGCCTGCTAGCACAGACCCAACATTTATTTGGTGCTTCTGAGCTGGAACCCAACAAATGGCTTTCCACCGAGGAAGGAGGAGGACACACCGAGGTCTGTCGACAACCACAGCGCCTGGGGCGCGTGAAGAAAGCCCTAGAACGTGAATTCGTGGCCAGGCTGGTGAGATAGCGTCTGAACTCCCCTCGGTTGGATGGCGATTGACGGGATCCTGAGACTCTCCCCATGAACGAGAAGCAACACAACAGTAATTAAAGAGAGAGGGACTATATAGTCGTTCTTTTATTAATATTTTTCTCCGCCGCTAAGGGCGTTGAGTGTCTGTTTTCTCCACCATTTAAGGAGGATAGAGCTCGTTGGTGTCCCCGCTGTAAGGGAGATCACGTAGTCTGTGGCACTGATTATTGTCTTGTAATGGGGAATAAAATGAGTAAGACTGCCTCGGAAGAGGATGGAATACATGGAAAAGTATTCACCGGGCAGCACGTAGTGTGCAAATTAATTGAAGGAAGGAAAGAAAATAAGTGGAATTGTGAGAAAGCAGATGAAAAAGTGAATGTGCCTGCCATCACTGTGTGTGCTCCAGAGGAGTGTGGAAGTGTGTGTGAAGGTCTCCAGCTGGGGCAGAGGGTGGTGCTGCAGGTCACCAGCTACCCTAGGGTGGACACAAAAAGAGAAACAAAATGTATGTTTGTAACGTTTGACCCAAGAAACATACGCTGGAGCGAATATGATGACAGCAGAACTTTTATTTAATACTGTGGTTTGTTTACTGGGACACAGACACTCCCGCTCTCTCTCTGCTGTCACGTCCACTCTCCTCCTCCGACTGTCACTGCCAACATATAAAGAGACACAATCACTGTCAGAACCCAAGCACACCTGTTCACCCCACCCCTGCGCCACCCCGGGAGCTCACTGCGTCACCCCTCCTCTGCAGCTGGCCAGAGACCACACCCACGCCACAATGTTGTTAATCAAAGAAAAGCAATAATAATTTGAAGAGAGTTTGGTGTCTCTCAGCTTAAAACAACTACCATCTCACTTTCTGGGTTTTTAAGAAAAAAACAGAGAGAGGAGATGTGTTGTTTAAGCAGTTAAGACTTTTGGCTGTCAAACTTATGGTTTGGTTCACTAAAGGTTCTTTCTAGTTGCGCTCCTTTCTGTGACTCATTTAAATACATCCCATTGCTCCTATAGTCAAACCTTTCGGCCCATTAATATAATCTTTTTGCAAATTCCCCCAGCAGCCTACGTCTATTGCAGCATAACTAAGGGAGGATTCAGGGTCACCTGGTCCAGCCCTAACTATATGCTTTAGCAAAAAGGAAAGTTTGAAGCCTAATCTTGAAAGTAGAGATAGTGTCTGTCTCCTGAATCCAAACTGGAAGCTGGTTCCACAGAAGAGGGGCCTGAAAACTGAAGGCTCTGCCTCCCATTCTACTTTTAAATACTCTAGGAACAACAAGTAGGCCTGCAGAGCGGGAGTGAAGTGCTCTAATAGGGTGATATGGTACTACAAGGTCATTAAGATAAGATGGGGCCTGATTATTTAAGACCTTGTATGTGAGGAGCAGGATTTTGAATTCTGGATTTAACAGGAAGCCAAAACAGGAGAAATATGCTCTCTCTTTCTAGTCCCTGTCAGGACTCTTGCTGCAGCATTTTGGATTAACTGAAGGCTTTTCAGGGAGTTTTTTGGACTTCCTGATAATAATGAATTACAGTAGTCCAGCCTGGAAGTAATAAATGCATGAACTAGTTTTTCAGCGTCACTCTGAGACAGGATATTTCTAACTTTAGAGATGTTGCACAAATGGAAGAACGCAGTCTTACATATTTATTTAATATGTGCATTGAAGGACATGTCCTGGTCCAAAATGACTCCAAGGTTCCTCACAGTGTTACTGGAGGCCAAGGTAATGCCATCCAGAGTAAGAATCTGCTTAGATACCATATTTCTAAGCTTTTCGGCGCCGAGTACAATAACCTCAGTTTGATCTGAATTAAGAAGCAGAAAGTTAGCGGCCATCCAGCTCTTTATGTCTTTAAGACATTCCTGCAGTTTAACTAATTGGTGTGTGTTATCTGGCTTCATGGACAGATAGAGCTGGGTGTCATCTGCATAGCAGTGTAAATGTATGCTATGTCTTCTAATGATGCTGCCTAAGGGAAGCATGTATAATGTAAACAGAATTGGTCCTAGCACCGAACCCTGTGGAACTCCATAATTAACCTCAGTGTGTGAAGAGGACTCTCCATTTACATGCACAAATTGGAGTCTATTAGATAGATATGATACAAACCACTGCAGCACAGTACCTGTAATACCTACAGCATGTTCTAATCGCTCTAATAGGATATTATGGTCGACAGTATCAAACGCTGCACTGAGGTCTAGCAGGACAAGCACAGAGATGAGTCCACTGTCAGAGGCCATAAGAAGATCATTTGTAACCTTCACTAAAGCTGTTTCTGTGCTGTGATGAACTCTGAAACCTGACTGAAACTCTTCAAATAAACCATTCCTCTGCAGATGATCTGTTAGCTGTTTGACAACTACTCTTTCAAGGATTTTTGATATGAAAGGAAGGTTGGAGATTGGCCTATAATTAGCTAAGACTGCTGGGGATGCTTTTTGAGTAAAGGTTTAACATTAGCAATACACACTCAACTTTGGGGACACTAAATTCTCTCACATGGAATGTAAATAGAGCTGGCTCCAGGTTAAAGATATTTAACCAGCTTAAAAAACTACAGATGTTGTTTTATTACAAGAGACACACAGCTATAGATAAATGAGTTTCCTAATGTCTTCTCAGCCTCCCATAACTCTAGACAAAGGGGGGTAACAATTTTAATACATAAAATATTAATTTCACACAGTTATAGATCCAGAGGGTAGATTCTTTATCATTAAATTATCTATACTTAACAAAAAGCTATGTTATGTAAGTATATACGGTCCAAATGTTGATGACCCCTCATTCTTCTTTTTGTAGTGCCCCCTCTGAACAGCTAGATTGCTCACTTGTTCTTGGGGGTGACCTCATCTTTAGACTAAATGAAGAAATGGACAGACTCAGTGGAGCAGGAACTCAGCACAATTGGCAGTCAACATATAATTGTGCTAATAACTGTGTGATCAATTGAAAAGGCAACAAAAGGGCACTTGATAGCCTGGCTCTGTAGCCTGTTAGGTGAAACTACATTAAAAACAGGAATAATTCTGTCATGGAAATCACTTCCGTACTTCTGAAAAAGTCTTTTGGGAAACATCTTCCAGACTAGTAGTAGTAGTAGAAGAGTCTAGGTGCTGAACGGACCTTCCTACAATGTAGTTGAAAACCTTTGAGACATCATGAAACAAAAAATCCAGCAAGGAAAATCCAGGACTGTTGAGCACCTGGGATCTTATAACAATGAGAGTGGCCCAACATTCCTCTCCCCAAAGTCCAGCAAATGTTCCTCATTTTAGACATTGACAGACTGTTGGTAAAAGATGAGGATGTCACACAGTGGGAACAGTCGCCCTGTCCCAATTATTTGTAGATGTGTTACTGCCATCAATTTTAAAACAAGATATTTTGGACAACTTCTCGATTTAAATATTTGATGTTTTCTACATTCTATTGTGAATAAATTCGAGATAAAGTTTGAGATTTGCAAATCACTGTGTTCTGTTTTTAGTTCGACTTTACACAGCATCTCAGCTTTTCTGTAATCATGTAGCCAAACAAAAAAAACTATGTTACTGATTCTGAGACTGGACTCAGCCAACCACACAAGGACATGTGCTGACTTACCAGGATAATAATTGCCAGATGTATATGTTTTCCTTTCCATATTGAGGTAGAAATGTTGAGGATTGCTATATAAAAATTCCCTGGAATGCAGAAACCGACAACAGGATATGAAAAAAACACAGCTAAGAACCATCTCTCCATCAAAACTGCTCTGTTGCCTGTGTAACACTGCTTTTCAGTGCTGACACCAAAACGGAACAATTGATTTCCTCTTTTATCCGATACATTTAAACTAAAAGAGCGATATTTTACAGCCATTTGCATTCACAAAGCAATTACTCAGGATACCTCATTTTTTTATTTCAAGTTTAACACACTTTTAAAAGGTTTAATTCAGAATTGTTATTGAGACTGAAAATGCTACACATGGTTTTGTGTCTCATTCAGGGGAATGAAATGTGACAAATAATCACCATTTCATGGTTCAGATGGGGTGAAGTGTAACGGAGTGCATCATAAACTTCCATTCCAGCAATTCCTTACTGACAATGCGTTACTCAGTCAGTGCCAACCTCCTGCAGAGGGAGTGCACGGGTAATGATCACCCAGGGGTAACTGTTAATTCATAGCAGATTGCAGCCATGTCGAGGGAAGCTGAGAGATCTGAGTTTAATTATCCTTCATGTTCACTTCTGTCACATTTACCAACTTACATTTATCACTTCTCAGATTTTCAGTTAAAATTGGTTTTAACTTTGAAATTAAACAGTTATGCCAAACAGCAACAAGAAGAAAATGAAAACTGTTATGCTCTCATCTATTTTTCCAACGCATTCTTCGTAGTCCAAAGTATGCACTACTTACTGTGCACAAAAACCGAGCATTATCTTAGATGAGAATTTATATTTGAGTTGATTTACCAAACACTGGGGTTAGGGTTAGCATGTTTACTTTACATGCTTACATTTAAACTTTTTGCATATTTGTGTTTAAATTCATTAATCACACACATTTAAATCAGGTGAATTCACATTTACCTCAATTTCAAACCTTCTATCTTGTGCTCGGTTAATCACACTCTGAACAAGGACGTTTGGGATTGCGTCTCTGGTTGAGTTGAATTGTAGGTTAGTGTAAAGCTGTCTCCAGCCTGCATAATTATTTTGCTGGTTCTCCACATTTTGTGAGTTTTAGTTGTACAGAACTGCGCATGTATCACTTGATGGTCAATTAAAGTGTGTTTAAGGGTATTTTTTCGTCCACCACATTTTAAAAATGCCTGTTGAAACTGCTGTACCTCTCTCCTGACCTCATCCAAACATATTTTAATTTGATATTTATTTAGATCCAAGATGGTGCCGAGCAATGTTCCCTCTAATGTTTCACGTGTCTGAGCGAACACACAAACTCCCTGAGAGTCCCTTGGACCACTGTGAGCAACAGCAGACGTGTGCACTGTGGTCACGCCAGCATCCAATCCATCCAAGTTACATGTTTATTAAAATAATCAAATTCCAGCATTTACATTTATGTTAGACTACTTTTAATTAACTGCTTTAGCCCACTTACAATAAAAATTTAAAAAAAAAAAAATCTTGTTCACGACCTGTGTAGTATGTTAACACTATTGGAAGTAAAAATAACTTGAACTCCAATTTTGAAAACACAACTTTATTTTTATAAAGCTCTGACTTAAGTCTGTGGTCTGGGAGAGAGTCTGTAACTCTCTGTCTGCAAAATACAGTAAATAATGACCAATGTTGGGCAATTAATTATATAGTTACTTTTTCAAAAAAGTAACTGAGTTATGCAAACAAAGTTTTTGCATAACCTGGCCTATCAACACAATTTAAAAACTGGTATAAAGTCCACACTTCAATTGTTCCGTCTGTCCTGCTCACGTCTCCAATGGTTGTACACGTTGTCATTAACGTGGCTTCACTCCAAATCAGCCACACCGCTTTGCTCTCTAAAACACTGGTGTCGGCACATAAGGACGCTGTCATAGCCTGTCAACGACGCTGATTCCTGAATATTCCTGAATGTGAATCGCGTGATTGGCTGGACTATGGGATAAGGTGGCATCGTTCTAATCCCATACTGGAGCAGCCAGTCACTTACTGACTAACACTGCAAAACAGAATTGTTAACGTATATATCAATCAATCAATCAATCAATCAAAGCTTTATTCGCCACATGCAGGTTGCCCTGCAGTGAAATGGGACCCCCCCGACCTTACACACACAACACAGACATTACATTACAAGTCGGAGATCGGTAGCGTTACAGAAAAACACTGAAATGTACACTACAATGGGAAAGTACAAGAGGAAAAAAAGAGACCTCTACTCATGCTGTGCTTCCATGGTAGGACAGCATGAGAACAGGAAATAAAAAAAACTCATTTTTTAAACTCAAAAGCACATAAATGTCCACAGCACAACTTTGTGAAAGACATGACAAGCCACAGGATTGGGTGGGGGGTGAGGAGTAATCCGAAGTGATCACAGCAGCCGCCCTGCACAGCGCTACCATTCCAGCGCGGCACACAGACCCGCCGTGTTCCCCCGCAGGAAACAAGCATCGAAGGTGTTTCGAGGGGGGGGGGGGGGGGGGGGGATGAGTGTGTGCTTATCCGTGTAAGTGTATGTGTGTGCGTGTCCATAGTTCAGCTGAGACAGTGTCCTTCGCCCTGCCAGGCTAAGTAAACAGTCTTCCAGCCAACCCAGGTGGCCTTGCATGGAATGGGAAGAACAGACTCAACACAGTCATTATCAGGGAGTTTTTGTTCAGCTCCAGCCTTGAGACCACAGCTGGCGCCGAAGGGGTAGCCGCATTATAATGGTGATTTTACTTTTACAAACAACTCATGAGAATTTCAAGCTGTTTTTAACGCTCTGACACTGGTCTCTCAATCTCCCGTTGGATAGCTGCGAGTTTCTCCATGATGTTATTTACCTTCAATTCCATGGTCTTATCAGTCTTTTGCTCAAATAGCAGATTCTGAGACCTTACAACTGTAGCCAACTGATCCGCAATGTAATCCAGCTTCCGCGCAGAGGTGTTATTCTGAGTTGATTCTTTCCTGATGTAATCCAATATACACTCAGCTCCGATCAGCAAGAACCCTGTTATCATGGTTCCGAATAGGTCGATATCTTCAGCGTCCTCAATCGCCAGTCCCGCCAGGCACACGATCCTCCATGTCTGCCACCCGTCCATCGTGTATCCGGCAGGGAAAGTCCCTCCAGGGCACTCGGGCTCTCCCGAGCCCAGACTTCTCGTTGAGAAAAGGGTATGTATGTATACATATACATACATATGTACATATATATATATATAAACACCCAGCACGCCCCTGCGGGCGGTTTATCCTTCAAGCTCGGGTCCTCTACCAGAGGCCTGGGAGCTTGAGGGTCCTGCGCAGTATCTTAGCTGTTCCCAGGACTGCGCTCTTCTGGACAGAGATCTCCGATGTTATTCCCGGGATCTGCTGGAGCCACTCGCTTAGCTTGGGAGTCACCGCACCTAGTGTTCCGATTACCACTGGGACCACCGTCACCTTCACCCTCCACATCTTCTCGAGCTCTTCTCTGAGCCCTTGGTATTTCTCGAGCTTCTCGTGTTCCTTCTTCCTGATGTTGCTGTCATTCGGAACCGTTACATCGATCACTACGGCCGTCTTCTTCTGTTTGTCTACCACCACTATGTCCGGTTGGTTAGCACCACCATTTTGTCCGTCTCTATCTAGAAGTCCCACAAGATCTTAGCTCGGTCGTCCTCCACCACCCTTGGGGGCGTCTCCCATTTTGACCTCGGGACTTCCAGGTTATACTCGGCACAGATGTTTCTGTATACTATGCCGGCCACTTGGTTATGGCGTTCCATGTATGCCCTTGCCTGCTAGCATCTTGCACCCTGCTGTTATGTGCCTGATTGTCTCAGGGGCATCTTTACACAGCCTGCACCTGGGGTCTTGCCTGGTGTGATAGACCCCAGCCTCTAAGGATCTTGTACTCAGAGCTTGTTCTTGTGCTGCCATGATTAGTGCCTCTGTGCTGTCTTTCAGTCCAGCTTTGTCCAGCCACTGGTAGGATTTCTGGATATCAGCCACCTCCTCTATCTGCCGGTGGTACATACCGTGCAGGGGCCTGTCCTTCCATGATGGTTCCTTGCCTTCCTCCACTTTCTTGGGTTTTTGCTGCCTGAGGTATTCATGGAGCACGCTGTCAGTTGGGGCCATCATCGTGATGTATTTGTGGATGTTCGTTGTCTCATCCTGGACTGTGGTGCTGACACTCACCAGTCCCCGGCCCCCTTCCTTTCGCTTAGCATACAGTCTCAGGGTGCTGGACTTGGGATGAAACCCTCCATGCATGGTAAGGAGCTTTCTTGTCTTGATGTCAGTAGCTTATATCTCCTCCTTTGGCCAGCCTATTACCCCAGCAGGGTACCTGATCACGAGCGGGGCGTAGGTGTTGATAGCCCGGATCTTGTTCTTACCGTTCAGCTGACTCCTCAGGACTTGCCTGACCCTCTGCAGGTACTTGGTGGTTGCAGCTTTCCTAGCGGCCTCTTCATGGTTCCCATTCGCCTGTGGGATCCTCAGGTACTTGTAACTGTCCTCTATGTCTGCAATGTTGCCTTCTGGTAGTTTGTTCCCCTCTGTTCTGACTACCTTCCCTCTCTTTGTTACCATCCGACTACACTTCTCCAGCCCGAACGACATTCCGATGTCATTGCTGTATATCCTGGTGGTGTGGATCAGTGAATCGATGTCTCGTTCACTCTTGGCATACAGCTTGATGTCATCCATGTACAGGAGGTGGCTGACAACTGCTCCATTACGTAGTCGGTATCTGTAGCCAGTCTTGTCAATTATCTCACTGAGGGGGTTCAGGCCTATGCAGAACAGCAGTGGGGACAGAGCATCTCCTTGGTAGATCCCACACTTGATGGTGACTTGTGCTATAGGCTTGAGGTTGGCCTCCAGTGTTGTACGCCACATACCCATTGAGTTCCTGATGAAGGCTCTCAGGGTCCTGTTGATCTTATATAGTTCGAGGCATTCTAGGATAAAGGTGTGGGGCATTGAGTCATAGGCCTTCTTGTAATCAATCCAGGCAGTGCACAGGTTGGTCAGTCTGGTCCTGCAGTCTCGGCTGACTGCTTGGTCTGCCAGTAGCTGGTGTTTTGCGCCTCTGGTATTCTTGCCTATCCCTTTCTGTGACCCGCTCATGTATTGACCCATGTGCCTGTTCATCTTAGCTGCTATGATGACTGACAGGAGCTTCCACGTGGTGCTGAGGCAGGTTATTGGTCGGTAGTTGGAGGGGACCGGTCCCTTCTGGGGGTCCTTAGGGATCAGGACTGTCCGGCCTTCGGTTAGCCATTCCGGGTGTCTCTCGTCAACTAGCAGCTGGTTCATTTGTGCTGCCAGGCGCTCGTGGAGTGCAGTCAGCTTCTTCAGCCAGCAGGCGTGAACCATGTCAGGGCCTGGTGCTGTCCAACTCTTCATACTGGAGACCCTTTCTTGGATGTCTGCCACTGTGATGGTTACTGGACCCTGTTCGGGGAGGTCGCTGTGGTCTGCCTTCAGATCCACTAGCCACTGAGCATTGCCGTTATGGGTTGCGTCCTTCTTCCATATGCTCTTCCAGTATTGCTCCGTCTCCAGCCTTGGTGGTGCTGTTCTCATATTGTTCCCCTGCCACTGAGAGTACACCTTGGCTGGTTCTGTGGAGAACAGCTGGTTTATTCTCCTGCGTTCTATCTCTCAGGTGTATCTCTTCAAGCGGCTGGCCAAGGCTGTGAGTCGTTGCTTGGCAGTTTCCAAGGCCTCAGGTATGGACAGCTTCCTGTACTTCTTAGGCACCTTCCTCATCGCGCCTTTCTGCAACTCCAATAGTTGGCTAACCTCCCTCCGTGCTATCTTGATCTTAGCCTCTAGCCTCCTTCTCCATGGAGGGTACTGCCCCTTGTGGCTGTTCAACTTGTAGCCAAGCATCTCACTGATCACTGCTGCCGTACTGTAGATCAGCTTGTTAGTGTCGGTAATTGTGGCTGTAGGTATCGTCTGTAGTGCTGCATTAACATCATCTAGCAGACCTTCTGAGGGTACTTCACGTAATCTTGGTAACCAGCTACGGTTACCAAGATTACGTATATATATATATATATATATATATATATATATATACACACACACGCACACACACACATACACACAGAAGTTGTCTCATTATCATTTTGTATTTGGTTCAGTTTGGCTCTCTTCCCTGAGACATGTGCCCTTGTTTGATTGCTTCTTGATAATCTTCTGATAAAGTGTTTGTTGATCAAGAGCTGTTAACTCTGTAATCTTTAAATCCACAACTAATTAGAGTACAATCTAAGCAGATAATCTAATCTGTTCTCCACAGACATCTAGTGACATACAGCAGGGACAAGAA
This sequence comes from Neolamprologus multifasciatus, assembly GCF_963576455.1. NCBI lineage: Eukaryota > Metazoa > Chordata > Actinopteri > Cichliformes > Cichlidae > Neolamprologus > Neolamprologus multifasciatus. Next base: position 3,394,059 of record NC_140449.1, read on the forward strand.
AAAAGACCAACTAAGGAATGTCTGTGAATTTGTGAATGCATTTTGTGGTTAAATATTTAGAGAGAAGCTACTTTTTCTTGGCGTTTTGTGAATGAATAAATCTAAAAATCGTTGTTCACATCCCCCCTCATGTGATGTACTTGATGTGTTTCTCCACTGAGTTTGTGCGATCACTTAATTGTGAAACATCTGATTTTCACCCAGGTGTCATCTACATACCTGAATCAGTGTTCCAGGTAAAATCACAGACTTCTCTGATCCTCTTCCTCTGATGGCCACCCCTCCCCACGTTGTTAGCATTCAACTGGGTCTATGAACAAAACAGTTTTTCCACAGTGTTCGTAACACCAGTGATGATCAAGATCATGTTTAACAGTGCGCTGGAAAAAAACAAACCTTTATTGCTTTTCATCAACAGTGTTGCACATGTCAATGATTTAATGATGTGTTCTCCCTCTAAGCAGGCCTGTGAGTTTGAAAGAAAAACGCTGTTGAAATACCAGAGGACAGTCACAAGGTGAGCCTCTCCAAATTACTATAGGTTTCAGACAAAGTCCCCTACCTGGGACATGTGATCAGATTAGATAGTAACGCACTCCCTCCAAAAAAGAATTGCAGCAATCCAATCCATTCCAAAGTCACAAAGAAATTTTCTTGGTATAATGTAATTTTGCTGCCAGTGGACACCCGGGTATGCTGTGCACTATCAGCAGTGATACATGGGAGGGGAGTGACTGCACACTGACAAACGATAGTGGACTGATGACACAAACAAAGCATTGACTGACTACAGAGGTTGCCAACTGTAGGATTACCATTCAAGCAGACAGTGGATGAAAAGGGTGGATGCATGCTTTGTTGCAGCATTGAGGAATGACAAAGACCAGCAGGCCTTCCTCTAACTGCAAGCAGTTGCAACAGCTGAAAAGGCAGTTATAGCATCACATGACCTTGTTGGCCATTCAGCGTACATAACAGGAGAGGCACGAGTGATAAACCATATCATCCTGAACATTTGTTTTCCTCATTATGCTAAATTGAAACCTGGAAAATACCATTTGTCAAAGGAGGGATGGTTTACAAATGGATTCCAAATTTGCTCTCAAAAATTATTTGCAACTAACAAACTAGATTTTTGATCGTCTACAAATGGATCTTAGCTTTGAAACAGTAGGTTAAAGTCACCCTTCCACCACCGGCCCTTTGAGAAACCTTACACCCTTACAAACCAGGAAACTAGTCAGAGATGTCCAAAGAAAAAGCTGGCAGCAGAAACAGTGGCAGGCTTTATTGACAATCCAGACAGAGGTTAAAGTCAAAGGTCGTACTTCATGGCAGCCATTGCAAGAGCATTCGAGGACCACAGCCATATTCCAAAGGATTCAATTTCAAATCACAAGCAGCAATGGTGGTGGTGCTCTGAAATGTGAGTAAAGTTTTAAAATAACCTATTTGTGTGTCACTAACTACACTTTTGATATGTTTTTATAACAAAGAATGTAGTGGTGGAATCTTCAAAACTCAAAGCAAATTTGCAAAAGTAAAGTGAATAAACATTAAACAACAGATTATTTAGCAGGCTAGGAAATCAGCCCTAAGAATCTAAGAACGGTATCAACATGATGCTCCTTTTACAAATATTTTTGTCATTTCTACCCCAAAATTGATGGTTAAAACAAGTACAACACCTATGAACATCAAGAAATAAAGACCCTGCCTGGTGCCTTGTCGTGCGCTTTGCCTTTGTCCCGGTTTGCTACGAGTTCAGGAGGGGATCTGCTAACGGACACCACAGGAGTCTGCAAGCGTATGTATGTATGTGTGTGTGTGTGTGTGTGCGCATGCGCAAAACCCCCCCAATAATTGCTAAAAGAAATTAAATTTGTAGTTTAAATAAACTCTAAATGCATTTAGGATGTTTTTTTTACTCACTTTATGTCTCTTCCATGATGTTATTTCTCTCTCCAACAATGTAGGTTACAATTATATTAGCATGACAAATTATGCAGATTAGGCAATGACATCGTTTAGTGACTTCTAGCAACTTTTAGGACAGCCAATAGCGATTTCTTCTCAGTGATTACTGAGGAGTTGGCAACACTGGATGCGGGTGCTTGTTGGCCCAGGGTGTGTGGCCTCATGGTCCTGTGTGGTCCTGGGTGTCTGGGCCTTGGGGCCCTGCTCTCAACTCGTACCAAGGTGGCCGACCTATAGCAGGGTCGACTGCCCATTGCCTACAGTCCTCTTTGGCCGTGGGCTTCCCATCTGGGGCCTCCCTCCTTCTCCTGCTGGGAGGGGCGTGCAGATGCCAGTTTCCTGAGCAACATGATCCCCCTCCCCTATCCATAAAAGGTGACTATGTGGAGAGGGTGTCCTCCTTCAAGTTCCTCGGCACCCACATATCCGAGGACCTATCCTGGTCCACAAACACATCAGCCCTAGTAAAGAAAGCGCAGCAGCGCCTCCATTTCTTGAGGGTCCTGAGATGGAACAGGCTGCAGACTGAACTCCTAGTGTCCTTCTACCGTGCCACTATCGAGAGCGTGCTGGTGCACGCCATCCCTGTGCGGTATGCTGGTTGCACAACAGCTGACAAGAAGAGACTACAGAGGGTCATCAGAACTGCAGAGAAGGTGATCGGCTGTCCACTCCCCTCCCGGGACTTAATTGCCAGCTCAAGATGTCTCTCCAGAGCCAGGGCAATTATAAAGGACCACCTCCATCCTAACACCACCTCTTCAACTTCCTGCCCTCTGGAAAAAGGCTCAGATCCATCAGGTGCAAAACCAACAGACTAAAAAACAGCTTCTTCCCGTGGGCTGTCAGAAATCTTAATGCAAACTAAGAGTGTGTAAAGACTTCCCCAACACATCCACCCTGACACTGCTGTTGATCATCTATGTGCAATATCTCAGTCTTTCCATGTTCTGTGCAATATTTGGTCACTTGGTGTTCGCTCGCTCTGTGGTATAGTATCGCTTCCTGTTCCTGCTCAAACACAGTGGTGTTTCTGAGTAGCTTATTTGCTTAGCAGTTTAATTAACAACTTTTAAATACATTCTTTTTTCACAGTATAATCTTCACGTGCTTCATCCGAAGCACACTTTCTGTGTACTCACTACCTAATTTATAGTATTCACTCACTGTCTCTGTACTGTTTCGCTAGCTTAGCTCGTAGCCGACCCGTTATCACCATGGCTACTTCACCTGTCCCTTCTGCACTTTCTTGCTCATTGTGTCAGATGTTTAGTTACTCCTCGGCCTCCTTTAGCAGTAATGATATCTGTAACAAATGTAGCATATTTGCAGCTCTGGAGGCCAGGATTACTGAACTGGAGACTCGGCTTTGCACCCTTCTCTCACCCTTAGCTAGCCAGGCCCCTGTAGCTGGTGCAGCCGAAGATAGCGTAGGCCCCGCTAGCTGTTCCCCGGCAGATCCCAAGCAGCTGGGGAAAGACGGCTGGGTAACGGTGAGGAGGAAGCGTAGTCCTAAACAGAAGCCCCAGGTACACCACCAACCCGTTCATTTGTCTAACCGTTTTTCCCCACTCGGTGACACACCCGCTGGGGGTCAAACTCTGGTAATTGGTGATTCTGTTCTCAGACATGTGAAGCTAGAGACACCGGCAACCATAGTCAATTGTCTTCCAGGGGCCAGAGCAGGCGACATTGAAGGAAATTTAAAACTGCTGGCTAAGGGTAAACGTAAATTCAGTAAAATCATAATTCACGTCGGCAGTAATGACACCCGGTTACGCCAATTGGAGGTCACTAAAATCAATATTGAATCGGTGTGCAACTTTGCCAAAACAATGTCGGACTCTGTAGTTTTCTCTGGTCCCCTCCCCAATCAGACCAGGAGTGACATGTTTAGCCGCATGTTCTCCTTAAATTGCTGGCTGTCTGAGTGGTGTCCCAGAAACGATGTGGGCTTCATAGATAATTGGCAAACCTTCTGGAGGAAACCTGGTCTTGTTAGGAGAGATGGCATCCATCCCACTTTGGATGGAGCAGCTCTCATTTCTAGAAATATGGACAAATTTATTAAACCCCTCAAAACATGACTATCCAGAGTTGGGACCAGGAAGCAGAGTTGCAGTCTTACACGCCTCTCTGCAGCTTCTCTCCTCCTGCTACCCCCCCAAAAACCCATCTCCATAGAGACTGTGTCTGCTTCCAAAAAGACAAAAAACAAACTTAAAACCAGCAACAAACAACTTAAACATTTACAAAGAAAGAACAATACAGTATCCACATCTGAACCAAAGAGTAAAACAGTGAAATGTGGATTATTAAATATTAGGTCTCTCTCCTCCAAGTCTCTGTTAGTACATGACTTAATAATTGATCAACAAATTGATTTACTCTGCCTTACAGAAACCTGGTTGCAGCAGGATGATTATGTTAGTTTAAATGAATCAACACCCCCGAGTCATTCTAACTACGAGAAATCTCGAAGCACAGGTCGAGGGGGCGGTGTGGCAGCAATTTTTCACACCAGTCTATTAACTAATGAAAGACCAAGACAGACTTTTAATTCATTTGAAAGCCTGATGCTTAACATTGTCCACCCCAGCTGTGAAACTCAGAAACCAGTCTTACTTGTTATCATCTATCGTCCACCTGGGCCTTACACAGAGTTTCTGTCTGATTTCTCAGACTTTATATCTGATTTAGTTCTGAGCTCAGATAAAATAATTATTGTGGGTGATTTTAACATCCATGTTGATGCTAAAAATGACAGCCTCAACATGGCATTTAATCTGTTGTTAGACTCAATTGGTTTCTCTCAAAATGTAAAAGAACCCACCCACCACTTTAATCACACTCTAGATCTTGTTTTAACATATGGCATAGAAACTGAACATTTAACAGTGTTTTCTGAAAACCCTCTCCTGTCTGATCATTTCTTGATAACATTTACATTTACAATAATTGATTACGCAGCAGTGGAGAGTGGACTTTATCAAAGTAGATGTCTTTCTGAAAGCGCTGTAACTAAGTTTAAGAATATAATCCAGCCACTGTTATCATCGTCAATGCCCTGTACCAACACAGAGCAGAGCAGCTATCTGAACGCTACCCCAACAGAGGTCGATTATCTTGTTAATAATTTCACCTCCTCACTACGTACGACTCTGGATACTGTAGCTCCAGTGAAAACTAAGGTCTCTAATCAGAAGTACCTGACCCCGTGGTATAATTCTCAAACACGTACCCTAAAGCAGATGACTCGTAATCTGGAGAGGAAATGGCGTGTCACAAATTTAGAGGATCATCATTTAGCCTGGAGAAATAGTTTGTTGCTTTATAAGAAAGCCCTCCGCAAAGCCAGAACAGCTTACTACTCATCACTGATTGAAGAAAATAAGAACAACCCCAGGTTTCTCTTCAGCACTGTAGCCAGGCTGACAAAAAGTCAGAGCTCTTTTGAGCCAACCATCCCTTTAACGTTAACTAGTGATGACTTCATGAACTTCTTCACAAATAAAATTTTTATCATTAGAGAAAAAATTACCAATAACCATCCCACAGATGTAATATTATCTACAGCTACTCTTAGTACCATTGATGTTAAGTTAGACTCTTTTTCTCCAATCGATCTTTCTGAGTTAACTTCAATAATTACTTCCTCCAAACCATCAACGTGTCTTTTAGACCCCATTCCTACAAAACTGCTCAAAGAAGTCCTGCCATTGATTAATTCTTCAATCTTATATATGATCAACCTATCTCTAATAATCGGCTATGTACCACAGGCCTTCAAGCTGGCTGTAGTTAAACCTTTACTCAAAAAGCCATCTCTAGACCCAGCAGTCTTAGCTAATTATAGGCCAATCTCCAACCTTCCTTTCATATCAAAAATCCTTGAAAGAGTAGTTGTCAAACAGCTAACAGATCATCTGCAGAGGAATGGTTTATTTGAAGAGTTTCAGTCAGGTTTCAGAGTTCATCACAGCACAGAAACAGCTTTAGTGAAGGTTACAAATGATCTTCTTATGGCCTCTGACAGTGGACTCATCTCTGTGCTTGTCCTTCTTGACCTTAGTGCAGCATTCGATACTGTTGACCATAATATTCTATTAGAGCGATTAGAACATGCTGTAGGTATTACAGGTATTGCACTGCAGTGGTTTGTATCATATCTATCTAATAGACTCCAATTTGTGCATGTAAATGGAGAGTCCTCTTCACACACTGAGGTTAATTATGGAGTTCCACAGGGTTCAGTGCTAGGACCAATTCTGTTTACATTATACATGCTTCCCCTAGGCAGCATCATTAGAAGACATAGCATACATTTTCACTGCTATGCAGATGACACCCAGCTCTATCTGTCCATGAAGCCAGATAACACACACCAATTAGTTAAACTGCAGGAATGTCTTAAAGACATAAAGACCTGGATGGCCACTAACTTTCTGCTTCTTAACTCAGATAAAACTGAGGTCATTGTACTCGGCGCTGAAAAGCTTAGAAATATGGTATCTAACCAGATTCTTACTCTGGATGGCATTACCTTGGCCTCCAGTAACACTGTGAGGAACCTTGGAGTCATTTTTGACCAGGACATGTCCTTCAACGCACATATTAAACAAATATGTAAGACTGCGTTCTTCCATTTGCGCAACATCTCTAAAATTAGAAATATCCTGTCTCAGAGTGACGCTGAAAAACTAGTTCATGCATTTATTACTTCTAGGCTGGACGACTGCAATTCATTATTATCAGGATGTCCAAAAAACTCACTGAAAAGCCTTCAGTTAATCCAAAATGCTGCAGCAAGAGTACTCACAGGGACTAGAAAGAGAGAGCATATTTCTCCTGTTTTGGCTTCCCTTCATTGGCTTCCTGTTAAATCCAGAATTGAATTCAAAATCCTGCTCCTCACATACAAGGTCTTAAATAATCAGGCCCCATCTTATCTTAATGACCTTGTAGTACCATATTACCCTATTAGAGCACTTCGCTCTCGCTCTGCAGGCCTACTTGTTGTTCCTAGAGTATTTAAAAGTAGAATGGGAGGGAGAGCCTTCAGTTTTCAGGCCCCTCTTCTGTGGAACCAGCTTCCAGTTTGGATTCGGGAGACAGACACTATCTCTACTTTTAAGATTAGGCTTAAAACTTTCCTTTTTGCTAAAGCATATAGTTAGGGCTGGACCAGGTGACCCTGAATCCTCCCTTAGTTATGCTGCAATAGATGTAGGCTGCCGGGGGATTCCCATGATGCATTGAGTTTTTCCTTTCCAGTCACCTTTCTCACTCACTATGTGTTAACAGACCTCTCTGTATTGAATCATACCTGTTATTAATCTCTGTCTCTCTTCCACAGCATGTCTTTTATCCTGTCTTCCTTCTCTCACCCCAACCGGTCGCAGCAGATGGCCGCCCCTCCCTGAGCCTGGTTCTGCCGGAGGTTTCTTCCTGTTAAAAGGGAGTTTTTCCTTCCCACTGTCGCCAAAGTGCTTGCTCATAGGGGGTCATATGATTGTTGGGCTTTTCTCTGTATCTATGAAGCGCCTTGAGGCGACATTTGTTGTGATTTGGCGCTATATAAATAAAATTGAATTGAATTGAATTGAATTGAATATTTTTGGTCCCAGTCTGCTTCAATGTTTCCTACACATACACCGTGTATATAGTTCCACTCACATATGTATACATATACACTGCTTTTTATTTTATTCTATTTATTTAATTATTTATTTATTTTCCACCTTCATTGTGTATTGGTTTCTCTTCTTCTTACTTTAGCACCTTTGTGGTCCAGCTACCCAATTTTGCTGTGCAAGAAATGGCACAATGACAATAAAAAGCTTTAAGTCTAAGTCTCAACATGACTTCCATGTTCGGTGTGTCTACTTGTGCTTCCCTGTGTGTTCTCACTTCCCTCGTTATCCTGCTGTGTATTTATATCAGCATCTACCTTGGTCCTGTGTCATGATCTCCCTCATTCCCTGCTGTGTCTTCTAGCTTATTTTGTATCCTCAGTTTAGTTCGTTTCCCAGTTATCTATAAAACCGACATCATTAATGATGTTATTTAACATCATTAATGATGTGGTTAAATAACATCAGACTGCACACACTACCTTGTGGCGTGCCTGTCACGTCTGGTGTGGCAGACATGTGGAGTTTGTAGAAAGGACCCAAAATGCGGCAGCTATGGTGCAGGTGAGGATTTATTGAACAAAAGTGGATACAAACAGAAATGGCGAGGGTGAGCATGAACTAAGAAAACCTAAACTGGGAAAAAACTAACAGAACTAACCAGAAACCAAGATGCAGGGAGGTACGAGGCCATACACGGAGAGACGCAGGGAGACCGAGGGGGAACAACACAGACGAACCAGCACTTAACAGAGGCAGACACAAGGTTTAAATACACAGAAGGATACGAGGGAATGAGACACAAAAGGAGGGCACAGCTGGGAGTAATCTGACCTGACGAGACAGGGGAAAGTAAACTGAACATACTGAGATCAGACGCGGATCTTCAAAGGAAAACAGGAAACACATACACGTAATGACATAACCCACAACCTTAACACAGACTGGGGGGACACAGAACATAGGAGCATGAACCATGAAACAGAAGAGTACAAACACCCCAGGTAACCAAAACACAGAATAATAATAAACTAAAACATAACAGGGGACAGGAGACGAAGGCCGGACGGGCCCCTCGGACGTAGAAAGAGTTCAGGGGGCCGGCCGTGCGGACGGCAACGGCGGCGACGACAGCCCTGGTCCGGGGGTCGGCCGTGTGGAAGGCAACGGTGGCGACTCAGGCGAAGGGGGTCTGGGGACAGCGATGGCGCCCGACCAACAGCCTGGAAAGTGGCCGGTTAACTGCAGACCCAGATGAGGCAGGACCAGGGGACGCTGAAGCTGGACCAGGCGAAGGCGAAGCCAAAGCTGGACCAGGCGAGGATGATGAGGCGGAGGCTGGACCAGATGAGGGCGAAGACTCCGAGGCTCGACCAGATGAGGGCGAAGATGCTGCAGGCGGAGGCGTGGAAGCCGGAGACGGTGGCGCTGCAGGCGGAGGTGCGCTGCCGGCGGACCCTCCAGCTGAGACAGGAGATGAAGCCCCTTGGAGTTTTGAAATTGTGTCGATAGGCCAAGTAAAACCAGACTTATGATAAAAAAAAAAATAAAGAAAATAAAAATACACGCAATGTTTTTTCTGAACAAATCAGTGGTGTTTACAGCGGGAAAAATCGGTAAAAACTGTGTTTTCTATGGACAGTTGTGGTATCGCAAGAAGTTAGTTGGTTATAGAAATATATGAGTATTCATAATAGTTATTATTCATAGATAGACATTTATGTTGTAAGAAAGTGGAAGAAGAGAGTGTCCTGTAGGAGGCAGTAAAATGGACACTGAAAAGATAAAAAAGATACTGAAAAGAAGGTTCAGTAAACAAGTTGCAACGATACTCTTTTGTAAGTCTCAGTTATTTTATTTTTGTTTTTGAAGATGCAACAACAGCGCTAGCAAACACTCTGTGCTTAGGAGTGAAAAAAGAAAAAACATCCCTTCCGTATTGGTGTTAAAGTTTACCATGTCAGCCAATCAAAATGTGGCACTTGGTTGTTTAGGGAGAAGGGGAAGTTTTTGTGGGCGAGCGAAAGAAAGAGAGAGCAAGTTTTCACATGTGGGACATTAGTGATGTTTTGTGTGTTTGGAGGCTGTAGTTATTGTGTAGTGTAGTCGTTGTTTTGTTTTGTGTGTCAGTTATACTGCTGAATGTCACATTTGCTCCAAAAAAGCAGATTTCCAGTGTAAGCACTGTCTTCACCTGGGAAACAAGACTGATGCACCTCCTGCTGTCAGACCTGCAGGGTTTGGACCTGTGGTGTTCTCCTCTGTCTTATAATGGACAGAAACTATTTTTTTGGAGTGGCACAAATCATTTGTGTGTCTTCTTATTTGATGCAGCACACCGGATTGTTCTGTAAATAGATTTAAATGGTTATATAAAAAATGCCTGAGGCCTTGGCTCTATTTTTAGGTAAATAGTACCACATAACTTTGTTGTTTGCAAAACTTGTGCATAATTTTTTAGAAATGTACAATTTGCATTTCAAGTTATGAAAATGATTCATAAAACATGCTTGTGATTTTTACAGTAAAAAATATAACTTTTCTCTACTCGGATTTTAAATGTTTTATCTGACTTTAGATCAATTGTGCTAATATAGTATGCCAAAATGAAAAAATAACTCCAAATTTAGATATATGAGGTTGTGCTGAAAATAATGATACCAAACAAGGCAAGATAAACAGTTTTTAAAGATAAAATATAGAGGTAAAATCAAAAGTAGTCAAAAACAGCCAATTATAATAATCTCCACAACACCTTGATGTGGCCACCTGCACCGTCCTGTATAGCCATGCTCAGTCTTTTGCAAGGACTGGCGCTGGTGCAGATACCACTTCAAAAAGACTTTACATATAGCACTCAGTTCAAAAGTGCAATATGTACAAAATCCAGTGGAAGGAAGGTTCCATGAATCCGATTCCCCGATCCTATGAGTCTCCCAAACAGAATGTCCCAACTCCGCCAAGCAACAAGCTCTCTCTTGGAACTCCACTGGGCTGTAGGCACTGGAAACCTTTGGATAAACTGAAACAGAGCGTTGCAGCAAGGCGATGTGACAACTACCACATTGAGCTAGACAACACTCAGGTGAAGCCCGAAGGTCAGGACCCATCTTAAATAGCAGACATCTGATTGCCAGATAATCTGCAGGTTCTTGATTGATTCAGGCGTGTCCAGGAGAGGGTGGAGATCCCAGGAGGATCCCACTCCGGTAAAGTAGGTCAACACACCCACACACAGAGCAGCAAGCACACACACAGAAAGAAAGAGAGGGGTAAAGGAAGGAGAGACTGGAGGATTTGATTTAAATGCAATCTGATGATTCAAGACTTTCTTTACTGCCCGTGCATACATTATCCCTTAAAGAGTTCTGATATGTTGTACCTCTGCTACCTTCTTGCTAATGTTACAGCCATGATATGCAGCGCTGTGCTCTCCTCCACAGATGCAACCTTTTCTCTTGGTTCCTTCTCCACATTACCCATATCATTGCTCCTGCCACACCTTTGCATCCCTTAACGCACTGCCACACCGTGCCCATATTTATTGCACTTAAAACATCTCACTAGTAGGGGAATATGAGGCCACCCCATTATACATATCTACCTTGCCTGATAGTGTAAGATGACCAGACAACCTGTCACATTTTCCCTATTTCTGCTTCTCTTTAGGAGGTTTATTTCCAGCACTTTTGTCCCAGTTATGTTTTCTTTTATTTGGTCTGCTGACACTATTACAGGTACTTCCAAGATGATGCTGCACATTAGCCTTTATTTCTGAGGCAGGAAACACTGTGCTTCCTCTGCATTTACTATGTTCATCTTATGGGTTTAACTTGCTGTGAGATCAGAGATCCTTTTAGCAGTTTTCCAGCACTCTTAACCTCCTCTATCTGCTTGTTTATTACATTTTGTTAGTTGAATTGCATTCCACTAATTCAATGATGCCCTGTTTTAAGACTGCTTCATGATCATTTTAATTGCTCATCATGTCTTTGTGTTACAATTACACTGCGCTCTGTTTCTGTTTCTACATCAGAGATTTCATCCTGTTCTTATTGTGGGTTTTTTTCTGTTTTTGCCTGTTTTTTGGCTTGTGTTCTCATTTCATTTCTTGATTTGTCACTTCCTTCTGCCATTTCCTGTCCATTCACAGCCCAGCCGGCCAACTGCCTCGCCATCCCTTCAGTAGACTCCCAAAGTCACCAGCTACATGTACTGTCTTCATCAGGCAACAATTGAAGGATCTATCCCATTTTAAATAACGGTAGGGAAAATCATCCCATCTCATTAATCTCAGTGTGCAGGAAAAACGGGTGGGAAGCCAGCAGGGATCTCACCCCTGCAACAAAAGAGTGGTTACATGCACACAGAAACACACACATGCACAGAGAGAGAGATAAAGAGAGAGCAAAAGGAGACGAGGCAGCAGGGTGAGGATGCACAGGAGGAATGGAGGAACATTAAGACTTTTCTATCATTAATTCTTAGCTAATAGATTGCTGTGTGTTTCAAAATGGATTAAATCCAGCTTGTTAGTCAGCCCATGGCTGGACCTAGAGTAAGCGATCAAATCTCTGATTTGCAGTTCATTAGCTCCAATATTAAGCGTCATAACTATTTTAAAAGCCTTACCATAAACATGGACTGGTTCTTATATAGCGCTTTTCTACTCTGTCCGAGCACTCAAAGCCCTTTATACAGCTAACTCATTCACCCAATCACACCCATTCACTTCTAAGCTTAAGTGCATACACATTCACACTCCGATGGATGCATCGGAGAGCAACATGGGGTTAGTATCTTGCCCAAGGATATTTGGCATGCAGACTGGAGCAGCCTGGGATCGAACCACCGACCTTCTGGTTAGTGGCTGATCCGCTCTGCCACCTGAGCTACAGCCACCCCATCTCTGGCAGCCTGGTGTGAATTAAGTCTTCACTCATCTCATGTAAATTTCAGTCCTCTCCACATCAACTGTCCGTTTGCTCTGTCCCTGCTCTGTGTCTGAGTGCATGGATTGGTTTTGGTGGATAAGTGGGACCTTCCCTCCTTTGGTCTAGATGCACCTGAAGTAAGCACACACCTGTCCGTGCTGTCCTCATTTGTGGCTACTACTTAAGGTAGTGGCAGTTCCTCAGTTGTTGCTGCATCTGTAGTGAAACCTGGCTTACCTAGCTACCTGACGTACCTGCAGTTTCCTATATGCAGATTCTATTGGAGAGACTCTGAAGATCAGTGAGCTGTTTTATGTTGTTGAGCTACGTGCTGTGGGTTTGTGTGAATTTGTTGATTACCCTGTCATGTGGAAGCCTCCGACCTTCACTTGTGTTGTTGTTTAAACTGTGATTCAAATTAAATAAATGGACTAAACTGATTGAGCGAGTCCTGCATTTGAGTTCTGCCAGACCCGTGGTAAATGATTCAAAATGATTCAACCAGGCCTAAGTACCTCAGGAGAACAAGAACAATTGGATCAGAATCATTTCCTAACTCACCACGCCCTCCAGAGCCCCACAGTTTCAGACAACCTACAGCCAACTGCTTTCTGCTGAGTTTGAGAAAAGTGGTGGATTCTACAGTGTGTTCATGTTTTGTGTCAAACTACTGTGATAGTTCAAACAAAAATGGAAACATTTCAGACAAGACATCTAACCCCAACACTGTGGCTCAAAGACCGTTCACGCTTCAGCTAGTAAGAGGAGTGTGAGAGATTTTCAAGCAATTTTTCTATTTCTGCTGAAACTGGGTAGGAGAAAAAAGCCCTCGGAGGTCCACCTATACATAGTTCATCAATTAAACTAAGGGTGAACTAGTCACCAAAGATCTCCCAGACTTATTTTATTTATATATCACGAAATCACAAAAACGGTTGACTCAAAAGCGGCCCATATGTCCATATGTGTTAGGTTGGATGATCACATTTAGGAACATCATAGGAAAATGAACTACAACTCCCATGAGTCCTCTGGTTAAGTTGTTCCAGGGATGGTAGGAATTACCCTAGAAGGATCTGGTCACAGAGGAAAGCATGAAGAGTCAGACGAGCAGCCCATGCAGCTCATCTTTCTAAGCTGACCCAAAGAAAACGTCTGGCTGCAGGTGAGTGTCTGTACTACGGCACAAAAGCTCATTTAGTGGTTGGCTGTTCAGTGTGGCCAAAAAGCTGTGCTCACCAATAACTAGAGATAATGGTTGCCAAAATAAGAATCACTCCTTCAAGACTGATTCCTGCTAAGATTTCTCCCAGCACTTGTCCTCACTCACTCCAAACATTAATAGACTCTGTGCAAACAAAGTTTTATTGGTCACTCTCTAAGCTACAGTTAGTTGCAATTAATTACACATGCCTCTTATTAATCTCTATGAACTGGTGCAAGTGTCTGACTTAAATGGTGCACATCTCCCTTACATTACTCACAAGACTTGCTCTGTCTTGCTCTCAATCTTGGGCAATCCAAACAAACAAACCATTTTATTCCATTTTAAGCACCTCAATCCACCACTGGGAATGGAAACTCTATGACATGAACAAATAGAGATGACCCCAAAGTAACTGGATCAGATTAAAACATACAGTGTGTGATGCCTGTCTGTACTCTATACGAACAGCTTCACCTTTCTGCACTCCTTCTTGGCTGGACCATTGTAAAATATTTTTACTCCTTAATTTGGATAAACGTCTACTTTATTAACAAAAATTATTCATAACAATATGCTCATTTTACGTACTTTACATTCAGTATGTCTAGCATCATATTGCAGAAAGCACGTTTGTAGTTGCTGTCTTGAGAGGACCACATATCCAAGAAAAAAAAAATACTGTTGATGAGTTCGCACAGGTCCAAATCTTGATTTTTTAACACACACACACACACACACACACACATATATGTATATATATATATATATATATATATATATATATATATATATACATTTATACTATTTATATATATACATATATATATATTAGGGGTGCAACGATACACAAAATTCACACTTCGGTTCGATACTTTGGTGTCACGGTTCGATATTTTTTCGATACAAAAAAATGTTCATGCTTTTTTAATTTGTCATTTATTAAAATTATAAATATATATTTTAACTCAAAAGTACAGTTTTTAGATTTAATGTTGCTGAAACAACAAAATAATCTATCTGATGGAGAAATCCCTCATCTTTGGAAAAGAGAGTTTATTACAGAGAAATGTCTCTTTCCAAAATAAAAGCTATACTATACGCTTCTTCTGGGCTATATTCTCAGCAGCATATTAAACATATCAGGTCCCCATAAGGAGAATCATGTGCTAACGGCTGTCTAAATGACTCGGGTAAAGTTTGTAGCATGCATGCTTGTTGTTTTTGTCTGCTTCCACTTGTCTTTGCACGAGGATCATGTCAGAGTAAATGTGCAGTCATATTCGTTGTGTTCCCACTAGTGCTGTCAGCGTTAATCTGAAATTACGTTAACGCCACAACGCGGCAAATCTCCGTTAACAAGCTACCGCGGATCGCCCGTGCGTGGGGCTGGACGGCCAACACGTTAACGAGCTAACTGCGCTAACACACTAGTTCCCACCCATGTAATTGAGCATTGCTGGCACATCCAACATACTGTTTTACTTTAGTCCATGACGCGCTTACCTTCAGGGTCATACGTCACATGAAAACCAAAATAGTTCCAAACGCCAGATCTGAATGAGGGTGGGGGAGGTTCAATTTGCCATGTTGCAACGAGCTTAGCTTCTGTCTGCTAGCTTGCTCTGCGCTCAGTGAATCTGCGTTCGACTACTCCGCCTAGGCTGCACTGTCGAGCACAGATCCACTGAGCGCTCAACACAGACAGCATCGTCAGAAGGAAAGTTGATAAAATAAATAAAAAATTTTGTATTGTTTGATACATATGTGTACCGAACCGAAAGCACTGTATCGAACGGTTCAATATCGATACGAGTATTGTTGCACCTCTAATATATATATATATATATATATATATATATTCAAATAATTTAAAAAAATGTTTTATTTACCTGTTACTACCACACACCAAATCCGGTCGTTGGTACTTCCTGGCTTGTGTAGCCACTAGGTAACAAAAGCTCAAAACTGCCCCTAGCATCCTGGAGCACTTCTGTAGTCTTTTGTACGTGCTTCTGAGTTTTTACGTGTTTTGTCTCTAGGGGCCAGCGTAAATATACTTTTATTCATTCACTCCACATAAAATGTAAAAAACAAACTATAAAATACAAAAAACAACTATTTACATTTCAACTTTTAACTATTTACATTTTCCGCTTTCTCCTTTTAAACAAATTTAAAGTGAAACAACACAAAACACTGCAAACCACAACACAATAAAATATAAATTAAAATATGCAAAACAAAAAAAGGGATGCACCTTCTCTGTCATATAGGCCTGGGATGATTTTTTGGGAGAGTGTTTTCCTGCTTGGAATTGCATACATAGGATTCACTGCATGAATAAACTTTCTGAATCCTGAAACTGAAAATAGTTGTGGATGATTAGATTCAGAATTTATTTGTCACATACAGGTTGCCCTGCAGTGAAATGAGACACCCCCCCCGACCTTACACATATAACACAGACATTACATTGGGGTTACAAGTCGGAGCTCGGCAGTTACGGAAAAAAAAAAACACTGAAATGTACACACAATGGGAAGGTACAAGAGGAAAAAAAGAGACCCCTACTCATGCTGTGCTTCCATGGCAGGACAGCACGAGAACAGGAAACAAAAAAAACTCCTCTGCACAAAAAAAGCACATGAATGTTCACAGCACAACATTATGAAGACATAACAAGCCACAGGGATGGGTAGGGGATGAGGAGTAATCCCAGGCAACACAGCAGACATCCTGCCACTGCGCCGACTCGCCAGCGCGGGCCCAGACCCGCCTCGTGTTCCCAGGAGGTAACAAGCATCGAAGGCGTTGGAAAGGGAAGGGGAGATGAGTGAGTGCTTATCAGTGTAAGTGTGTGTGTGTGCGTGTCCATAGTTCAGCTGAGACGGTGTCCTTCGCCCTATCAGGCTAAGTAAACAGTCCTCCAGCCAATCCAGGTGGCCTTGCAGGGATGGGGAGAATAGTCATCACACAGTCGTTATCAGGGAGTGTTTGTCCGGCTTCAGCCTTGGGCCTGTGCAGCTGGCGCCGTGGTGGTGTCTGCATTTGATCCCGAATTTGTTGATTTATTGAGAATTTTCAAAGCTGATCTTTTTAACACTCTGATACTGGTCTCTCTATCTCCCGTTGGAGAGCCGCGAGCCTCCCCATGATGGTATCAAACTTCTGATCCGTGGTGTTATCATTCTTTTTATTCTGAGACCTCACAACTGCTGTGATCCGTTCTGTGATGTGATCCAGCTTTCACTCAAGGTTCTCATTTTGAGCAGGGCCCTCTCTGATGTATCCCACCATACGCTCAATGGTGTTGTTTTGAGCCTTCACAGAAGCCGTAAGCGTCTCCAAGGTGTTAACCATGCTGCGTTCGTTGTGAGAGGTCGCGACTCGTCCCGTCGCTTCAATTCCAGCGGGCAGCTTTGGGGGGGGTTTGAACAGCCGGTTCCGCTCTGTTATTTCTCCGATAAGTCAGGGCCATGCCAGCTCCGATCAGCAAGAACCCCGTTATCATGGTTCCGAATAGGTAAACGTCTTCAGCGTCCTCGATCGACAGTCCCGCCAGGCACACGACCCTCCATTTCTGCCACCCGTCCATCGTGTAACCGGCAGGGAAAGTCCCTCCGGGGCACTCGGGCTCTCCCGAGCCCAGACTTCTCGTTGAGAAGAGGGTGTCAATAGCATTCAGAGACCAGTTGATCAAATCCATAATTCTCTTTTAGGTTTTAGAGAACGACAGTGAGAGACTGTTCCAGGGAAAAGAATAATGCACATGAGACAGACAAGGACAGAGAGGCTAAGCAGGGAAGATAAGGGTAAGGAGGAGAGGAGAAAAATGCGACCGCCTCCGCTGAGAGCCAAACGAGAAAGATTACTATACTTTTCTAATGTGACAATGTTGTCTCTTGTTGTTGTCCCTGGCTCTCTTTCTCTCTCTTTCCCTCCTGCTCTGTTCCTGTGCTACTGCTAACTACTGCCCCTCCCCCCTCTTCTCAGCGCAAGCACAAGGCTCACATGCAGCGTGAAAAAAGTGCGCGAGAGAGAGAGAGAGGGTGAGCGAAAGAAGAAAAAAAAAACATGGCTCCCAATAACAATCCGGCTCGTGTTGTTCACTTCAAAGAGCCGTCTCTAAGAGCCATTTTGTTCGCGACCGACACATCACTAATGTGCATCTTCTTTTTGTTTTCATATTTTAATTTGTATTTAATTGTGTTGTGGTTTGCAGTGTTTTGTGTTGTTTCACTTTAAATTTGTTTAAAAGGAAAAAGCTGAAAATTTAAATAGTTAAAAGTTCAACTGTGAATACTTGGTTTTTGTAATATATGATTTATTTATTACATTTTATGTGGAGTGAATAAATAAAAGTATATTTACGGTGGCCCCTACAGACAAAGCACGTACAAACTTCAAATCCCGTACGAACTCTGAAGCACGTACAAACACAACAGAAGTGCTCCAGGATGCTAGGGAGTAGTGGTGAGCTTTTGTTACCTCGTGGCTACACAAGCCAGCAAGTACCAACGACCAGATTTGGTGTGAGGTAGTAACAGGTAAATTATTATTTGAATATATATGAGTGCTTGTGTATAAATACACAAACCATACACATATGCTTTCAATTGTGTAATTTAAGTGATCTAGGTAGCTCTGTTTTGGAAGTTCAATTAACGCTAGAAATGTGTTTTGTACGTGCTTTGAAATTTGTACATGTTTTGGAATTTGTATTGAATCTGTATTTGTAATTGAATTTGTAATGTTTGTACTAGGGGCCACCGTAAATATTTATATATAAACATATATAAATAAAACCACTTTTTTTTACATTAGTAATTCCTTTTGTGCATAATTTTATATTATTGTTAATAATAAATTAATTACAGCAACAAAAAAACATGAAGAGCCAGTTCGGAACAGAAAGAGCCAATTCTCTAAAAAGAGCCGGAAATCCCATCACTACTGTCCATCTGGTAAACCGAAAATGATGTATTGCCTGCCTCATGGGTTTGTATCACTCTTGTCAATTCAAAATGTGAAAAATTTAAATTCTGTAATTTAAGTAGTTTACACAAAAATGACACTTTATATCACCTTTTAATCTATGCACTTGATCATATGGTCTGCTGATATTGTATGGTCATAAAAAAGCTGACACCAGTGTTTGCGCCACCAAAAATTTGGAAAAATAGGTCTACTTTTTTTTTCACATAAAGATTCCAGTGCTACAATTTATGAAAAGCTGTTTGATATTATCTCCTTAAATCCATGACAAAAATGGGCCAATGTTTTCAGCAATTCAATTGTTCAAGATTGCACCACGTTAGGAAGCTAGTTACAGGAACTCTGACCACCTTCTGTTCTATTCAATGCCGTAATACGGCCAATGGTCTTAAGAAAAAGCAAATGTTCACCTTAAGCATAGTATTTGTTCCCCTACAGAGACAAGGATGTTGTAGCATTTTCCTAGTATTTTAATGGTAAAAACTTTTCTTGTACAAACTTTTAGGTTTGGTTGACTGTGGCCTTGCAGTTGAACATCAAGAGGTGAGCCAGTTCAGTTTCTATAAAAAAAGGAGTAAAACACTGTAAACAGGTCAGATTTATTGTTAACCTTAACAAGCAGGCAAAGTACAGTTTGCACTGACATACAAACTGTGTAAAATGTGCAATAGCTATGAATATATCTGTCATGCGGTGTAGTAGGACTCAGGCACAGAGCAGAGTTCAGGGGAAAACAACGTTTAATTACACAATCACCAGGTGCAGATATATACAGTGAGGGGAACGGGGGTCCTAGGTCCGAAAGAGAGGTCCGGGATTGGAGTCACAAACACGCTAGCTCTTCGTCTTTACAGCAGTAGAAATAACAGGTTAGTCACGGGTCCGGGGAAAACTATGCACAGGAGAAAATAAGGTTACACAGAGCTTGCAGCAAGTCTACAAAGCTTAAGGATTCGAGGCAGAGGTTCACTAACGTGTCTCGCATAATCATCCAGCGGTGAGGCTGTCTGCATCCCGGCCTTAAGAGTCCAACCCATAATCAGGCCTGACGAGATGCAGGTGTGTGCCAAGGGCGGGAGCCTGCAGTGAGCTCCGCCCTGGCAGGGAGGAGAGAGGAGAATGTACACCAAACACATGTGGCCTTGTGGAGCTGGCCGGGCAGACACGGGGACCATGACAATATCTACTCTAAATCCTGCATAGTAGTAGTAGTAGTAGTCTTTCCAAAGCTAAGGATACTAAAAGTAAAGCTTTTGTAATTATTTAAAATCACTGACGTTTACTTTAGCATAGTAACTAAAACAAAGGCCTTGACCCAACAGATATCTAGCCAATTTCTTTAAACCAACCCTTTACTATAAGAACAAAAACACAGTTGAAATGAAGACTATATTACAATGTGAGGGTCAAACTGTAAGTGAATCAATACAGACCAACACCAGGAGAGTTTAATATTCCAAATTCCATATCAGCCTGGAACTGCTCAAATGACTGAGCCATTGGTATCACAATTGTGTTTGCACATGTTTTTCCAAGTGGGAAACGAGATGCATCCCCAAACAGCCCAAATCTTGTTTTGTTTTTTGTTTTTTTTCCATCCCAGCTGGTGGAATGCTGTTTAGGCTTGTGGCAAACATCAGTATGTCTTGTAGGGAGACTGCTGTTTTGGTATCTAGAATTAAATGGAATTTAGCTAAAAATAAATCCACATTTTCCAAACATTTCAAATACAAAGCAGAATATCAGAAAAGTACTTGGATCTCAAAATGTTTAAAAGAATTAGGCGTTTACTTTTTTCCAAGATTAATAGCACAAACACCCATACCTGTACAATCTAATATAATACAATACAGCAGCTCTGTGGTGACTTACTATTACAGTACAATTTACCCTTTTCTAACTGAAACTGTAAAGGTGATAATTGTACTCTGTTAGTATTATTTAGGTCATGCTGGGTAGCTTCCTAATAGCCGCTGTTGGCAGCACATTCGTCCCCCAGGGTACGGGTCAAATAAAAACAACTGTAACCATTCTAAGAAGAATGTGCAGGAGATTCAACGGCTAAAAGACAAAAACATCTGTTCTATAACAGAAATATCACCTGACAGTTTAAACTTAAAAAAATATCTCATAAAAGTAACATTCATGAAAGAGCTGCTTTATTGGTTTGAATTTTTAAGTTCTAAGCTTTTAGATCGTCAATGCATCATCAGAATCACTTACCAGTATTTAAGAAGTCATCATGGTTACACATGTAGAGAGTTATTCTTTGATAGGGCTTCCCCATGGCATCCTTGTATTTTTGGATGGTGAAAGGGCTGTTAGTTCCAGGAATTGTGCTAACTTCCCTTGCATTAGGCTATGACAGTACATAGGGTCCATCGGCCATGTCCTGGTTAAAGTCCTTGTGTTTTTTCACACTGGCAGAAAAGATTTGCTCAGTTGACCAGTAAAAATGAACATCAACAGGAAGTGACTTTCCTCGGACAAGTTTTATACCATCACTGGTCCTTGTCATGATGCTAATGTGTATCTAGAAATGAAATTAAATGAAGTACAATACGTTTTTACATTATTGCTCCTACATGGTCTTCCCTTTCTTCCATATTATTTCTAATCTGTAGTTGTGCTCCAGTTGTGCTGTGACTCAGCAGAAAACGTTATCAACTGAATCTAGTTTTAAAAGGGGGCAGACAACTAGGTCGAGGATCACTAGAGCCGGCGAGAACAGCGGACTCCCGGTACATCTCTCGGTCTTTTCACTGCTCAGGTTAAACAAACCCCAGCAGCTGTCTATTGTATTGAGTGTCCACTAAAATAAAAATAAAAGCATTCTAACTTCTCACCTGCTTGTTTTAATTAAAGCATACATGTACACAATTTTTATTAATAGAGATTTCACTACTGAGGTTAAACATGATATATAAGTCACTTAGATCACTTCTAAATGTTAATGTTTGGTTTATTTCAGCGTTTTATTTCCTGAGTAAATCAGTTTGGCTGTGATTAAAGTTAAGCTTCATAACATATTACTCACAGTTAAATTAAGAGAGGATGGCAGTAAAAACTCCGGACCTGTGACATCATCAAGTACGCTGGTGTTCCAATTGTACAAATCGCGAGTCCGTGCTCGTGTTCTCGGCAAGTCTGGACTCGCCGCATGTGTTTGCAACAAACTTGCCGTTTATTTTGCAAATCGAGCTCTGCCTCGAGAATGTCTGTTCACATACATAGGTAGATCCAAAGTGTACTAGAATCCTCTGAGCATGACTCCTCAGGTGTGGAAAGTTCTCTTCTTTGAGGGAGGAATAAAAGTCCAGCAGTGAGACTGACCTGAAGTCCTCTGCCAGAAGTGTGTCAGACTGCAGGTCGATGAGTTCCATCTGAACATCACTTGAAGCATTATCCACACTGCAGTTGAAGGGAGAAGAAACCATGTCCATTTCATTATCAAGAGCTTTGAAATCATGAAATCGCCTTGAAAACTCTGCATGCAGTACTTCTAACATGGCTGAGGTGATTGGCTAATCGTGCAGCCTTCTTTAGTGTTGGCCAGTGGGTCAGAAGGCTGTCCTTCACTTGGCTTGAGATAAGCTGCAACTTCCTCATGAAAGCCTTTACTGCACTGTACATCCCCTGCACTGCAGTTTGACATTTAGTTGGTTCATTAGTGCAGTCACATCCACAGCAGAGGTCTGCCACCCAGTCTTCATCTGAAAGCTCTGGGACGTGATGTCCTTTGTTCACACAGACATCCTGAATCTGTTCTCTCAGATCCCAGACACTTTTCAGTACCTTGCTTAGGCTGAGCCACCTGACAGGGCAGTGATAGCTGATGTCACCATGTTCCATCTCATTTTTCTCTAAAAGAGCAACAAATTGTCTGTAATTTATTGCTCTGATGAAGTTAACTGTTTTAGTTACAACATCAACAACGGGGTCCATTTTTAACACTGTCTTACACAACACTTCCTGATGTATAATACAATGCAAAAAATGTCCATTTGAGCTCAGGATTAATTTCTGTCACTTTATCCTGCATTCTCTTTTAAAGTCCTACATTTTTCCCAGTCAGATTTGGACAACCATCTGTTGTTACACCTGCCAGATTTTCCCATTTCAGTCCTAATTTGTCCAAACATGTACCTCTGTGAATAAGTCATTGCCGGTGGTTGTCCCTTTCATTGACTTCATGACTGCCAGCTCCTCCGTCACTTAAAAGTCTGCAGTTATTTCACGTAAGACGATGAGAAGCTGGGCGGCATCACGCACATCGCAGCTGTCATCCAAAGCCAGAGAAAAACATTCAAAGTCTGCAGCTCTGTTCTTCAGCTGAAGCTCCAAGCTCCCAGTGATGTCCTCAACCCGCCTCATCACAGTACGTCAGGAGAGTGAGACGTTCTCAAACGCGTCCTTTTTCTCCAGGCATATCAGTGCAACCAAGTCCAACAAACTCTCTGTAGAAAATGCCTTACTTTTTCCTTGCAATTTTGTGAGAAATTAGATAACTTGTTCGAACGGCTGCTTCTCTAGTGGTGTGAAGTTTGGTAAAAAGTCCTTGTTGGGTTTGCAGTTTTGCTAGCAAGCATCAGACACCATTGTGCACTCTCTCATGTTTGGTCGTGTAGTGGCAATTCAAATTGTAGTCTTTATTTTTTCAATATTTTATTTTAATTTTTTCAGCATAGAAAACCCCATCAACAAACAAATACAGCTCAGGCGCTGAGATGATAGGACAAGAAATAGCACAATAATAATAATCAATAGGGAAAGACAAAAGAAAAAAAACATTAAAATTAGAAACTACCAGTATCCATAATGAATTAAATGTCATGAATATGTAATAAACAGGGAAATTGCTGTGCCATGGTACATGTTTATACAACGTGAGCTTTCTCAAGGTGAGTACAAAATGGAGTCCAGGATTTTGAGAAAACATTTGCTGC